>NC_056733.1:1873030895-1873228395 GCF_019279795.1 Protopterus annectens
TCGCTGATGTAGTGTTTTCACTGACTACCCATGCATGTGCATGCACACACACACACACACACACACACACACACACACACACACACACACACACACACACACACACACAACAGCCCTACAGTCAGTCCTCATGGAAACACTAGCCCATTCACTTACTTGAATGCTCCAATACAATCATCCAGACTCTTGATTCTCTACCTGACTCCCCTAGTGTGATCACTCAGGGAGCACACACACACACACACACACACACACACACACACACACACACACACACACACACACACACACACACATCCATCTTCATTCATGCCCCTGTACTCATGTACATCCCCATCCACACACTTATGTGCATACTAATACACTCCACCTCGTCTTTGCTGAACTTAACCTGCACCATGACTGATTCCTTATTTTAAAATGTATTCACTTTTTCCTTCGGCAGTGGTAATTTATGCAGCTAAGCAATTGCAGTATAAATCAGGAACCACTGGCATTTCTGGGAGACAGCAAGTGGCTAATTAACATTAGCTACTCCCCAAAGTGCTACATTAGCATGCAGCTCTGCAAGTAGGATCACCCTTCGTGCTGAGAATCATGCTAGCAGGAAACCTCAGAAATAGGCTGGTTTACAAAATGGATGATCTGGGGAATAGAGAAAGTCGAACAAATATAAGAATCTTTGGACTTCCAGAAAAAACTGAAGGGGAGGACATCATAACATTTCTAAACTCTTGGCTACCTGAAGTATTAGACTTAAAGGAGGGACTATCAAATGGTATAGAGAGAGCTCACAGAGCCATAGGAAAACCACAACCCTCTTCACCTAAAGCTCCTCCAAGATCAATTGTGGTAAAATTACTGTCATATCTGGATAAAGAACTTATACTAAAATCAGCCTGGAGAAAAAGTCCCTTAACATATAAAGTCAGATAAGATTTGACAATGACTACTCTGCAAGAGTGCTAGAACTAAGGAAAAAAACATGTCCATTGGTGAAACTCCTCAAAGAAAATAAAATAAAAGCACAACTGGTCTATCCTGCTAAAATCAGAACTTTTTAATCAAATGACGTGAGGACTTTCAACAACTTTGAGGAAGCTTCTTCATTTATCAGAAATAACATCATCACAATTCCTGAAGAAATGGATTGGTCTTCAACAACCAACTTGAAAAGATCTCCTGAGAAAAATACCTGGACTGATGTGAGGAAAAAGAAACAAAGAACTGAACTTAAAACCACAGAAACTCTCAAATCTCTCAAAGATTCAACAAAGATATAGACTACATGCTCTTACAACAAAAAGTATGTATTTTAAATTATCTTCATTGATTACACTATATCATATAATTATTCCTTTCCACTGATCTTTATAAAAGATTATTTAATTTATGCTTAAACTCTACCTAAGATAATAAAATGAGTTAATGAAATCTAATAAGAAAGTCAGCTAGTTAATATAACATTAGCACAATGACAAATTGAATACAGAAAGCAGTAACTGTCACAATGCAGTTTATTTAGCAACTAGTAATTGGTATATATGAATGACTGCAGCTTCATAAAGTTTCTTATTAACTAGTATATTAACTAGTACACCTGTTTTAACAAATGATAAAAGTGTAGAAAGGGTACCTTTATATGTGGCTTTGCTTGGCTTTTTAATATGGCAAAAGTATTTAAACTAGTTAGAAAAAAACGGCTTTTATGCTAAAGGGGAGGGAAAAGGAAAAACAAAGGTCTTGTGTCAGACTGAATGGATTTGAGAAGCCGTACTTTGACAATTTTCTGACTGGAATATCTACGTGCATCCATAAATGCCTTTTTTACCTTTTTTTCTTTTTTTCTTCCTTCTCAAAAAGTCTAAAGACATGAACATTTAAATTAGAACGTGCAGATTTGCGGCTAGTGCAAGGTTTACACTGACAAAATAGGAATACAGTAATTAAACACGAATCGCTTATATCACCTTTTTGTTTGGTACAACTCACAGGGGATGTGGATTGTGATATATTTCTGCCTAAATGCATTTCCCTGGTCAGGTTATAATAGAGACTGGGTCGCAAGACTGGGTCGCAAAGTTATAAAAGCAGCAAGTGCAGCAGCGGAAAGGCATGGGAAAGTGTACTAGCATACACACACACCTTCCCCTTCCGTATTTCGCAATTCCTAGATAAGAAGAAAGAATTTTTTTTAAGGTGGTAATCACCTCTCTCATATGTACACTGACAGACTGATGCTAAGAGAGAGACACCAGAGAACAAGAAGACTAAAATCGGAAGCTAGAATTCCTTTAAAAACTTACTTTTCTTTAATTGACATCTATATACATGAAAAATGCTGATAGATAATGTCATCTTTCTGTAATATTTCTTTACACTTTTCTCATGCATCCTACAAGTCTGGAGTGTAAACATATTAAATGGAAGGCAGAGTTTGAACAAAAAGCATATTTTGCCCTTTTGGCAATGGGACAGATGATTAAAATGCTAAGCTATGCACAGCTGCAGTAACCAAGGTTGACAGTGAAATTTTTTTGAAATATTTTTATTACTATCTGTGTCATATTCAATGTTCAAAAGTAATGTATTAAAAGCCAACATAGGACATATCTACCTAATAAGTTTCATCTAAGTAAAGGTTATTATGAAAAGGCTGCTTAGACTAATTGTGCAGTCATGCTATATATATTAGCTTTCTCGCAATATGCAGGAGATGATTACATGTGTATGCAACCTTTTGGAGACTTAATTATTAAATCTGAACAGGGAGGGCAGAAATAAACACAGTATTCCAGTTCTCAATGAACTTGTTATGGAGGAATGGGGGCTAATTAAGTTAACTCATATATTAAAAGGAGTTTAAGGCTTACTTACATTACAAAAAAAAAGGAGACTAGAAAATTTAAAGCTGAGCCTCAAGTGTCTTATGATGCAGGTATTTGATTTGTTATATGAGTGAATTAGAGTATACAAAATACAAAACATAAGAAAACTGAATGAATGTTTGTACACTAACAGACAATGCGCTGACAGTGATTTATAGCATGGCATACCCATCTGTTACTGCCAATAGAGACAGATTTGATAACTGTTTATGCCAATGACTAGAACATATCACTAAGCAGTAGTCTACGATCTGCACTCAACAGAAAGGAATACATGTATAGGATTACTATCACATCATGTATGTTCAATGTGTCAAAAAGTCAGCACATAAAGAATTGACTAAAATATGTTTAACATACAGTTTTATTAATTACATATATTATAGAAGATCAAAGATCTAAAAAGATAATTGTATTCCTCTTACAATCCACAAACCATAATTCTGACACACCGTTCTGAACAAAATTACTTGAATAATGGTAGTGCTGTGGAAGACTTCTTAAATTAAGATGCATAGTTAAAGTTATGGTAAGCACACTGGAGTTAGATAGACATTGAAAAACCTGGGATGTCTATGCTATGCAAACTCTTTGAATGTATGTGTATTCTTATCAATATGAACACTGTCTTAATTACAACTTGGCAGAAGATGGTTTTCTCACCATAACTATTACAGGATAATCCAGAAAGAAACACATAGTTTCTTAGGAGAAGAGGAATGTACTAGGAGATAAATATAAGAGTTATGGCTCATTTGTACTTTGATTATACTTAACTTGGTAACAGTTAGATACATAGAGAATTGAGACACAGACGGAGATGAGATTTTTCTCTACAACCAAATACTTATTAATAAAGTGAAGACTGACATGAAATCACTTTATAAGGGGAGAAAAAAAATAACATAATTAAACACAAGAATCATTCATTAACACACTCTATCAAATCCTCCCTCTCTGTTCTTCTCAAATAAAACAAGGGTCTCTAGGATGCTTCAAATTAATCTCAAGTAAATATAGATCTGTAATTAGCTTACAATTATAAATTCTCACTGATTTAGAGAGTTGCTATGTATGCTTCAATAGAAAATGAATATGAGAAATAAAATAACACAAAATGGAAGCAACAAGGTGCTAGTCCACATAAGCTCTAAACCAACATTGTATTATTTATAACCTTTCACTGGTTCTTACATATATTATAAACAGAAACAAATGAACTGTTTCACATTATTTATACTTGACTGGCATTAATATTTATTAGAACTGATATTTCATGCACAAGATACAAGAAATTCTAGTAAAAAATGAATTCTAGATAAACTCAGAGTTGCTATACTTATGCACAGCACATTTATTAAAAGTGCATTTAGAAATTGACCTTATGGAAATTTTAACTGTTCATAAAACATTTGTTCAT
This sequence comes from Protopterus annectens, assembly GCF_019279795.1. NCBI lineage: Eukaryota > Metazoa > Chordata > Ceratodontiformes > Protopteridae > Protopterus > Protopterus annectens. The sequence goes on from NC_056733.1 coordinate 1,873,035,204, forward strand.
ATGATGAAAATGAGTTTTAATCAAAGTTTAAGCTACATTATAAAAAGAATACTACATGTAAGAAGTTAAAAACTATTCTTAGAAAATATACATTTTCCATATTTTGTGTTCATTTAATTTCAGATTATATGTCACACATTTAATTGAATATTGTTCGCTTATTTGAATCCAACAAATCTCCAATAAAAAAAAAAAAACTCATATTGGAGCTCAAATTGGGGCAAATTCTCTTTTTATTTGTTGGTAGATATGAGAGTTAATCTGATAGATTTTTTTCATCTATCAGATTAAAAGTGTATATCACTTCATGTTTACCAAGGGGATTATCAAAATGTTTGATTACTTGGTACTATGTATTTAATCTTGAATCACCTTTTTTTTTCTTTCCTTTATTGGCCTAAGATATAACCTATATCTTTCAATTAAAAAAGACAATCCGATCATAATTAACAAAACTAACAGAGATGTTACACAATTTACATATCATAAGACATCACAAATATATTTTGCATCAAAAATACTTTATACATCTAACCAAAAGGAATGGCCTTAACCATATTATCCTTAAACACCAATGGTTTAAATAATCCAAGGAAAAGATCAACTTTATTAAGATATATGAAATTAAATAAAGCATAAGTGGTATTTCTTCAAGAAACATGCTTCAAATTAAATGATAATTATATTTGGAATATATCTGGAATCCTAACGAATATATAAAATTATCTCATTCTTCATATAAAAAAATAGGGGAACATTAATCTTATAGAGAAATAAAATGCCACTATCCCTCAAATCATCTATAATTACAAAGACAAGGAAGGACCTTTAGCTATTGCAATAGTAAAATTTAACAATAGGGTATGGACATTATCAAATGTATACTGGTTCCCATGCATTGGGGTTGGGACAGTTAGAAAACATATAGACCTAATTACTAGAGTTTATTAGGGAAACCTGACAGTAGGGGGAGATTTCAACTGTATTTTGGATAATTCTAAGACCACTAACAAAAGAAGCTTATGCATTAATCCCACAGGGAAAGCTCTCAAGAAATGATGTGAAAAATTAAAACCAATAGATTTATACAGCTATAAAGAGAGCAATTCATTATTATTCTCTCATCAAGATCATAGATATGGCACTCAAATAAGAATAGATAAAATACTTATATCTCAAGAACTAAATACAAAAATAACAAATTTCTCCATAACTCCATGCCCTTTTTCAGATCACAACTCATTAATCCTTACAATGCATACAGATTACAAGAAGTTAATCTTTATGACAAGAATTCCAGCTTATATCACAAAAATAAAACAAGCCAAACCTTGGTTAGATTCAGAAATCCATTTTTTTCTTAGATACAAATCATACTAAAGATTCAAATATAGTAATTTTATGGGATAACTTTAAAGCCTATTTGAATGAAAACATCCTCTCATGGTTTAGAAATAAAACAAAGGAAAGTGAATCAGAATTACACAACATCCAAAAAACAAATCACAGAACATAATATCAATAAACCCATAAACACACATAACAACAAAAACAATTGAGGCACTAAACAAAAAATATAATGAAATTCTAACTAATAAAACTAATCTAGCAATAGAAAAATTAAAACTTAACTCATATGCTGTATTGCCCAAACACATGCATAAACTAGCAATCAGAATTAAAAGACAATCTATTGAAAACAATATCACAAATGTCTTACATGAAGGGAAAATAAAAAATGTTTCAGACATAAGTGATATACTGGATGCCTTTAAATATCATTACAATGAACATAACAAAGATGACTCACACCAATGTAGTCTATTAAATATAGAATTAAATTTTGCAAAAATAAAAGTAATACCAGAAAAATTAAAATTGGATATTCAAAAACAAATATCTCTACAAGAAATTACTGAAAAAAATCAAGGAAAGTAAAAGTAATAAGGCACCGGGAATTGATGGAATAATTAATGAATTGTATAAGATATTCCCAACATCAGTAATATCATTATTTTGTAAAACAGTAAATGAAATACAATCACAAAACACAATACCACCCTCATGGAAGTACTCCTTGTTCACACCCATGATAAAAAAATAAAGATCTTAAACAATGTAACTCTTACAAACCAATTTCATTACTCAACAATGACTATAAAATCTTTATCAGACTATAAAATCTTTATGTTAATACTAGTTAGTAGAATTAAAAAAAACATTGATACATATTATAAATGAAGATCAAACAGGGTTCATATACAATAGACATATTCATTACAACATTCAGAGAATATTAACACTCATAGATTTCTTAAACATAGATAACCAGGAAGCCCTTATAGTTGCATTAGACATAAAAAAGCCTTTGATACTCTCAGATGGGACTATCTTTTTAAAGCCCTAGAATTATTTGAATTTCCCCTCAAATTCATTACACTAATAAAAAACATACATAAAGATAATCTTGCTTATGTAAAACTTGGGCCATTTACATCAGAAGCTATTGAGATAACTAAAGGCACAAACCAAGGTTGTCCTATGTCACCTATCTTATTTGCATATGCCATAGAACTATTTGCATCACCAATATCTAATAATCCCAAAATAAAAGGTATTGACATATATGGTCAACTTAACTCAAAAATTATGCTATTTGCTGATGTTTTACTCACTCTATCTGGTTCAGAGGAATCTTTAGAAGAACTAGATGAGCTAGTTGAAGGATTCTATCTTATCTCTGGTCTCTACTTCAACAAAACAAAATCTAATTATTTGTTTCTGAATAAAAAGGTGGATTTTTTCATCAAATACAAATCATATAATAGGTAAACAGGTTCCTACAATAAAATATCTAGGAATAACACTAAGTGAAAATATGGAATCAACATTAACCATAAATTACAATAATATAATACAAAAATGATAGTAACAAAATGGAACAAAATGTACTTGAAATTTGAGGACCGATTGCAAATAATAAAAATGATATTACTCCCAAAAATAAATTACATAGCACATGCTATTCCCATGATAACAAATAAATGTTTTTAAAAGAAATGAATACAATCCTATTGAATTTCCTTTGGTTTCCAAAAAGAAATAGGATTGCTTAAACACATCACATCAGACTGTGGGGAATGGGTGGAATTAACTTTCCAGATACATAAAAGCTTCTATTTTCAGAACTATTATAAATTGGATTGATTCCAATTATTCTTCAATTTGGAAAACACTACATACTATTATTTTTCTAAATGAAAACAAAATAACTAAAAAATCTTATGCTAAATGAATAAAAAATAGGCTTTGGCATATATTGACTGTTAGCATTCAATATAATATAAAAAAACAACTAATTTAAACTACAAAAATAACATTTATAATCTATTTAGAAAATTCATATACACCAATACAGACATTAAGATATGGATATAATTACTAATACCTTTTAACTCTACAAAAAAACTTTTTTTTTTATAAAATTCATAAAAATACTCTAATTGGGAGATAAAAACTTTACTTGCTGGCAACACTGTATAAAGAATCAAAGAGTACTAGAAATTCAACAAATCCAAAATGCATTTGATATAGCAAATAAAGACTGGTTGGTACTCCAAAGCATACTATCACATGCTCAAGATCTTAACAGAATAATTATTAATTCTTCCTATAAAACCAGACCCAAACCTATAATTATTGTATATGACTTCAAACATGAAACTTATAATTGGACAAATCAAATTTCAAAAATATACAAAATTTTAATGAACTATAAAACTAAACCCAATCTAAAATTTTGGAATTTCATAACAAGAGGACATTAAACAAATTTATCAATTGAAAGTAAAACTAGTCTCCTGAACTTTATTAAATCAACATCTAATTTACAAGTGTGGAAAATATACACTTGGAAATTTGTACACAGAGCATTTATCACACCTATATAATTAGCCAAAATCAATTTACTTGAAGGTACCACTTGTTGGAGATGTTCACTAAGATGCAAAGCAGACTGGATACATTTTTTATGAGTGTATTAACATTAAAAAAAATTAGGAAGAAATCACTAAATTTCTCCAATCTCTAATTTTCCTGAATGTTATTGACAATACAGAAATGAATAAAAAAAGACTTGTGTTTACTTTGGTCCATATTAGCAGTAGCGAGGAAATGCATAACAAGAAAATGGAAATCAACACAAGAACCCACCACTGAGGAATGTCTGAGTCTGATGGAAGAAACCGCGTTACTAGAAATCAAAGTTAAAGAACTGAGAACAACCCTTGGAAAAAAAATGGACTCAGACTCTTAATGGTTGGTATAAATAAGTAGGGGGTGTGGAGGGTGCAGGGGGGCTTGCCCCCTGCATTTCTGCATTGTAGGTGTGCGTCTGTGTTGTGTTTTGGTGTGTTCATTTGTTTTGTGGTGTGGGTGTTGTGGTTTGTGTGTGGTTTGGTGTCTGCTGTGTGTTTGGTTTTCTGGTTTCGGCTTTGTCGGTGTTGGTGTTGTGATGGTTTCAGGTTCATGGTCTGGAAATGTTGAAATTCAAGATTTCAGCAATTCAAGATTATGAAGTGAAACCATATATATATATTAAAATAGTCTATTTAGATCAGATGAATAATTACATATAAATAACGCACAAATAATATTCTCTAAAACAAAAAGAGAAGCACAGCATCAGTGCATAGAATGTGGTATGTTTTAAATTAACAGCTTATATGAGATACAACCAGTAAGTGCATTTGAAGGAGTGTTTGATTCTGAAAAGTTTAATTATTATAATTATATGTTATTGAATGTTAAACTGTATGTTATTCAATTACAAATGATAGCGTTGCCTGCCTTATAACATACCAGGTAAGTTGTTACAAGAACAATATTCCCATCTTGATGTAGGAAATAAAAATAGCACTTATCAAAGGTTGATTATACTGATTCATGTTTTAGTACTGTAACAGAATGGTGCTACTTATTGGTAACGGGTACATCCAGCTTTAGACAAAAGAATGAAAACTGAGTAAAACAGCTTGTAATTTCACTGCAATATTATAGTGATCACAACTAAATACTTAACAAGATTTTTCAATATGCATGATAGTGAGTAACAGTGTACTGCACAGAAAGTGATCTATATAAATATGAATAAGACAAAATAAAACTTGAGAGTTCATGACAGTATAAAAGAAAGTTAATAAAACTAATACACATGAGCAACTGTAGTTATCTAGTATGGCAGACTATGGGCAACTTTAGTTAGATAGAAATTAGTAAACCAATTACATAAATTGTGAGTATTTAAATACGTTTGTGCATTAAGGTAGGCTAAATAATTTTAATTAGTTGATTTCAGTTTCTTGTATGAATTTTCATGGGTCTGTGGAAACTGTACTTGGCAGCATTTCTTACAGTAGTTTTAATTCTAGTTAAGAGAGATAGTCTGGCTAGGAATGCAAGTATTCATAGAATGTTTAATGATAAATGTTTTTCAGGAAATGTGATTTACGTAAAATATTAGTAACATGTATATAGGTTTGTATCATTTTTTTATAATGCAAAACAACCATGGCACAATACCACTAAAATTCTGGATTGTTTCTTAGCCCTCATAATGTCTTTACTCTAGATACAATTACCCCCCCCCCCATAAATGGCAGTGGGCCCACAAATGATCTCCAAAACGTAGAAAGGCTTGGTATAAGCAGTTTAATAAAAACTTCACAAAAACAAACTTCCACTGTTACAAATTCCTCATTTTTATACAAAATTTAAATATAATTATTAAAATTATATTCACATTTAAATTCATAATTCACAGTACTCTAAGCTCCAGTATAATTATATTGCCTCAAATGGTAATAAAAGTATAAATTACCATTTTAAAAATATCATCTTTGTTATTAATGGTATAAGCAATTACAATGAGAGGAACTCACTATTTAACTATTTAAATGTAAACAAAGCTGATCTGGGGTTTCTTTGAGAAACTCACTTGATAGAATAAGATTTAAAATAAAACTCAAAACACTTTCTACCTTTACAAAGAAGAGAAATGTAAAACTGTATTATGGAAGAAATCAAATGTTTTTCCTAGAGTCATTTTTAAATATGTTGATGCCAAAGGCATGTTCTCCATATAAAAAAAGGATATATATATATATATATATATATATATACACACACACACACACACACACACACACACAACTACAAGTTGCTCGCACTTGCTACCCTACGTATATACACTCCACACTCCACACAATACAACAAAAAAAAAAAAAAAACCACTCCAAACACCACACACACACCACACACAAACCAACAAACAAACCAAACTCACCCCTAACCTACAACATACCTGACACCAACACCCACCCCAACCCTAAACCCTAACCCTAACACGCTAACCTACACCACCTCACACTAACCTTAAAACTCCCCTAACCTAACCCTAACCCACTTACATAACGACCCTAATACTGCTTACACATTACACACCACCCCGTCCTAACCAAACTCACCCCACCCCACACCATCCCACACCCGCGTTCATTTTTACCTCCAACCTACTTGCCGCACATACTTGCATACATACACACAACACGTCTCACATCTGGGCGCATTTCGGTCTTTATTTGACATTTTTTTTCTTTCGCCTTTTCAGTCGCGTTAACTTCCATATATATATATATATATATATATATATATATATATATATATATATATATATATATATATATATATATGGGTCTACTTCATTTCACTGAAAGCTCATTAAATTGAAACTCATTTCGTTGAATGTTATACATGGCCTGTTCCCCACTGTAGTGCGATCTTGGAGTTAGTAAATAAAGTAAGGGTGTGTGGGGGGGCACAGCCCCCACATTGGGTTATATACTGGTTCTATATTGTCTTCTGGAAATAGTTATTCATTGGACTTGTAAGTATCCATATCTATGGTTTTAAACATTTAAAACAGGTGGGGGGCAACACCCCCCAAACCCCCAATTGGGGGGCAGTGCCCCCTACACCCCAACTTACTTTATATACTAACTCCAGGATCATACTACAGTGGGGAAATGGCCATATATAACTTTCAACTAAATGAGTTTTCAGTGAAATGAGCTTACAGTGAATTTTGCGCAGGCAAGTGAGTTTTAGTGAAATGAGCTTTCAGTGAAATGAAGTAGACCTATATATATATAGATAGATAGATAAATATAGATATATGCTATTGCTTATATGTAGTATTTTCCAGAAATGGAAGAAAAATGTAAAAAAAATATATTAGATGTATTTTAAGGGAGTTTAATTTATGGGGAGGGGTAATTGTATCTAGAGTAAAGACATTATGAGGGCTAAGAAACAATCCAGAATTTTAGTGGTAGGTAAAGCTTTAAAAAGTTTAAAGAGCAATTAGATTTAAGGGATGTAACAGATTAAGGGATGTAACAGATTACCTTGAAACTATTTATTTATTATACGTAATTCTTATGCCTTTGGAACCCACACAAGAAAACACAGATTATGCATTTCTAGGGACTTAAAAGAAAACATAAGATAGAACAAATGAAAACAATTCCTTACCAATTATCTCATCATAATAATATCTGCTTTGCTATAACAATGAACTTGAGTGAACTTATAATTATAGTGAGAATACCAGCATATATGGCAAAGTTAGTCATTTTAAAAATTGGTTAAATAAGGAAATAGAACAACATATAAACAATGAAGATTAATAATAATAAAAATGTAATTTTATGGGATTTTCTCAATATCTGGTAAGAATAAAGCCTGGTGTAAAATATATAAACAATAGCATAAGAATATTTCTTTAATAAAAAAAAAATATACTAAGTGAAACAAGAAGTTTGGGAAGAAGTTTAAGACAGTATTCACTTAGCTAAACCTCTGACCAAGAGATATTAAAAAAAAAAAACTTAAACTGTGACAATGAAATAGCTCTAGAGAAAGTCAAATTATAGTTACATGCAATAACACACAAAGCTTACTAATAGGTCTAAACTGTCAGGTGCTAATTGTGTAATAATATTTTTATTACTAAGACGAGAAAAATAAATCTGCAGACATAGAGGAGATGTCAGGAGCTTTCAAAAACTTTTATGAAGCACCTAACTGAAACGTTAAAAAAGTGAAGTCATAAAACGGATGATGCACATATGGGAAATGAAGGAACATATAAATATTAACTTCAAATCAAAAAGATAATTTATTACAGGTCATTTCAGTAGTGGAGATTAAAGAACAACTATAATATATCAATGCAGACAAAGCTCCATGATTAAATGGTACAATACCAGAGATTCATAAAATCCTTTCCTTAATGCCTTATTAAACTATATATTGTATTAATTCACTCTAGAAATCAATCCCCATCTTCATGGAGATCTGTTTTAGCCACATCAGTTTTTAAACATGGTAAAGATGCAGAACTTTGTTCATGCTATAGATCTATATCACTATTAAGTATAAGTTATAAAATATTTATGTCTATATATTCTAAAAGAATGAAGAATACTCTTGATAAAATTATTAATAAAAATGAAACACTATTCATAACAGTAAAACAGTCAACAGAAAATTTCAAGATAACATTAAATTAATTTCAGCAACAGGTAATTGCAAATGTATCCAATTCTAAATTGCCAATTATATATACATATATATATATATATATATATATATATATATATATATATATATGGGGCTACTGCTTTTAATCAAACACCACTTATTCAAATAAGAGCAGTAGACCGCTCAGTTACGCGAAAGTGCACTTATTCGAAACTTTCACGAAACTTGGTTCAACGAACCGATAAAAAAAAAAAAAAAAAAAACACTTACTAACATCCCCCTACTTAAATATACTAACTCTGAGATCACACTACAGTGGGGAACAGGTAAATTCCCTATTCCCCACTGTAGTGTGCCTCGGCACCTCAGTTTCTTTGAATGGTTCGTTGAACTGTACTTCACAGAAGTGCACTTTCGCCTAACCGAGGGTCCACTGTCCATTTTCAAAGAAGTGGATTTTTGGTCTTTTACAGCAGACCCATATATATATATATATATATATATATATATATATATATATATATATATATATATATATATATAAGGCTTTTGCTCCAGAAGTATTTATTAAAAACTCCAGAAATGTTTAGTATTCCAAATTGGTTTATGTTATTACTCAACATACAAAGACTCTAGTAGTTATGCAAAAACTGAACCATTTCTTTGTCAATCATTCAACATTAATAAAGGTATAATGCAATAGTGTCCACATTTGATTTTTGCCATAGCTACTGAATCATTTGCAAATTACTTTAAAAAAATATTGAAATTGAAGAATTTAAAATTAACAGTCATTAGCAGTGCTAAATTTGAGATTTTGTTTATGATTTTTATTAACCATGAATAGCATAAATAAGTCAAGTTTACGTTTCAGTACATTAATTTATTTCAGGACATTTGTAAGTTGAGAATTAATCATAAGATGAAAATGTTATTAACAAATCAAACATAGATTCATTATTAATTAATAATATTAACAAACAATATCTAACGATTTAAGATCTATAGTCAAACTAAAATTTGACAATCTAACTGATACTTAAAACTCAACTGGTAAAATGGAATGGAATACTTCACTTTTGAAGATAGTTGATGCTAATTAAAATGGTTGTATCACCAAAATGCATATGCAATATAAACTACTTCAATCCACCCCAATAAAACATTCATTAAAATATTAGATAAAATGTCGATGACCCTTCTTTGGTATTCTAATAACCAAGAACTAAACTTGCAAATCATATTAGATATTGGAAAAAGTGAGGGATTTAGTTTCCAAGTGTTGAAACATGGGCTCTAACAACCAATTTTTAGAACTTTATTATTCTGAAGTGATAATTCATACATAAGTAAATGGAAAACAATATATGAAAACTTTTGTGTCAACTGAAATGTTAAAACTGTTCTAGCTGCTATACAATTAACAGGCAAGATGTTAGGGGCATTAAACAACTTACTGCTATTTACTATGTTAAAACTACACCAGTTGCGTATTAAAGCATTTTAGAAATTCTACTTTTAGAAGTATGGAGTTAAACAGTAGATTTTTGTAATTTCCTGATATATTCACAAGAACTTTTTAAAAGCAATGTTTTAATAATATATTTAAACTTAAACAAGATACAATATATTGACTTAACTATTTTAAAAATTAGGTCATTTTGTCCACTGATGATTATATCCAGCTCTATAATTTAGATAATACTAGCTACATTATTACATAAAGTATCAGATATATCTTATTAAAAACACTATTAATGGCAAAAGAGGGATAATTAATATTTCCCTGTTACTGGAATTTTCAATAAACTAATAGAGGTACAATATTAACAGCTGTTTATCTATATGATATAAATTCATTTTAAATAAAGCTACAGTTATTAAACCAAAGTGTTTGGAATTTTAAATTAAATGTGAGCAAAATTTGATAGATAATGGTCAAAATAATTTATTAATTTGAAATTAGTCAGGCTGACTTCTATTTTATTTGTTGTTTGATTGCTGATTTTCTTCATGAGAGTCAGACTGACAGTTTTAGAGGGTTTTTTTTACATCTTTTACATTACAGGTTTGTTGGGTATACTGAAAGGGACCCTCATTTTCATTTTAACTACTGCTCTGTTTTATGAAGTAATTTATATTACTGTTATATTTTTGAATTGTTTCGGATTTTACAATATACGCTATTTGCATTTTTATTTTAAATACTTGAGTGGCCAGAGTTGCACTCTGTGACATAGTTAAAACATTTACCAAAAAGGTAAATGATCCATCTTTGTTTATGATTCAGAGGATTGTTTGGCCTGTGGAACAAACAATAATCATATCTAATACTGAGGTACTATATGTATAACTCTACTGTGATTTACAGAATGGTTGTTCACATTTCAGCATAACATATTTCATATAAAATTAGGGATTTATGAGAAAACTAAAAGATAAGCAACTAAATGCAAAACCAGATGATCTTTAGGAAGACTCCTCCAGTGGAAGCAATACATGGTTATCTCCTTCTTGTACCCGGTCATGTGGATCTTTAACCTTCAACCTCCCACACTCGGGGTGCTTGCACCTCTCTTATCCTATGCACAGAGCTCCCCCTTTGGTGATAAAAGGCACATACTTCCCTAAGAATTCTTGTTACCCACTTGAACAAGGTATTCCCCTTACATGAAATACATACTAGCAGACTACAGCACAGAATTGTAAATAACACTTATGTGCAGGAGGTTCTGCCATTATAATACAACATCAGATGCATTTCAGACAACTGGGATGGGAAAGGAATAATGCACCAAAGGGATAAGGAGAATATCTCAGCAAAAGCAGAGAACCCTCTCAAAGGTCAACCAATATGGTGAATACTCAAGATATCTATTATAGATTACTTTAAGGAGTTGGAATAATATGGATGGATTCCACAAAAACACCGCCAAGTGGATGTAGAGAGTGGCAGGAGAATTACTTCAGGTCAGAATGTATTGAAAGACAGTCCTCCAAAGAGTGCTCTACTCTTTGTATGAAAATCCAGTCTAGTTCTTTGTAAAAGGTATGCAATAATGACCAGGTGGCCACAGCTAACACATTCCTGAAACATTCACTAGAAGTAGCCTCCAGCACTTGCATGTACTAGAAGGGCATGCCCTACTGCCCTACAACTGTACTTGCCAAAGGCCCATTAGTTTTCTGTGATAAAGAATAATCCAAATGCCAATCTCTTTGGACAGTTTCAGTTTAATAACTATAAAGCAATCCCTGCTAACAAGAAACAGACAGCTGGCCTGCATGCCTGTACTTGTATACCCTGTGGATGAACAAATGTATTAGACTATGAGCAACCTTTCTATTAACAGTAGATTTCTTTCCTATTTTCTGCAACTAAATAAAAAGCAGAAGGAGAAATAACTGTTTGAGCAACATGGCAGAAACCAACTTTGGAAAGAAACAAGGAACTAGTCTTTGCTGAACAAGAAGCAAGTTTCATTACATAAAAAGCCTACAACTCAAACATCCACCCAGAGGAGATAATGGCCACCAGGAATAATATCTTCCAGGATCAAGCTTCAGGTCTCCTAAACCAGCCGTCTCAAAGTCCAGACACACACCCATGTTAATTGTGATGTTCAGGTGACAGGTCCCAAAATGATTATTCATCAGATGCAAGGATAGCAGAATTCTGCCATCCACCAGATCACTTCATAAAGGGAGGAGATGGAAAAAGAACAGGTTGCATTTAGGTCGGATAAATCACAAAGTCCATATGGACTACTTCTCAAGGTCCTCAGGAATCTTCCCAGTGTGTGACATATTCTATGACACAGATCTCTGACAGATCACTGGTCACTGCATAAGTGCTTTACTTGAGGACTGGAGAAAAGTAATTGTAGTAACCTTGTATAAAGGGGAATATGAAAAATTTAATTAAATGCAGATCTAGTAGGCTAGTAAAAGGTGAGGAAAGTCACAGAGAGTACCATGAAGGAAAACTGTTTTAACTGAAGCCTGTTAAAACAAATCCATCAGGAATGAAGACAAATGAGATTAATAGTTCGGAATAGTGAAGCACTTCTGTATTGAAGCAAAGAGCTGCTTTTTTTGACAGCAATTAATGAGGCTATTTTAGAACAGCACAGCTTGCAGAGTTGACAACTTCACCACACATGTGCCACTATGGGGTCAGTACACACAAATAAGAGGGGTTTAGGGGGCATGGATGCCCTGCATAAGATGTTGATTGACTTTCATATCTTAGGTTACTGTGCAATCCCAGTCAGTTTTCTTTATTCCTACTTTTGATGTGTCAGCTGTTTGATTCACACATATTTAATTTGTACTACATTTTTTCCCATAGGAGACAGATTCCAACTGCTTGACTTCAGCTCTGAAATCAAGGGAAAGAATAGTTACTTCCATAGAGGATAAAAATCTCCGGGACAGCAGTCAATATAGTTTCCTGACCAGAAAGAGCTGCTGGTCAACTCTAATACAGTTTTATACATGAGGTGTAAATGAACTTCACAAGGGACAAGTAGAAGTGGATTATCTTGGCTTCACCAAGGTCTTTGGCAGGTATCAGGACAGCTGGAGGAGTTGAGGATAAAGCCAAGATTGAAGAAATGGATTACTACATAGCTGAAGGATGGGACATTGAAAAACTGCATTAAGATGGGTGATGTCAGAAATAAGGAAGGTGATGATGGAGTGCCAAAGGGATCACTCCAGGATCCACTATTTTTCACTGTGTTTGTTTCATGCATCTTTGAGGGAAAAGTGAACTTAAAAGCCTCTTTGTTGCTCACACATATGTATGCAAAGCAGTGGCGGCTGGGGGAAGAGACTAAGGAACAAATAAATGAACCTCACCAAGCAGTAAGAAAGGTAGCAGTTGAGGCTCAATGTAGGCATATGCAAAGTACTGGATGTAGGCCAAAACCATGTTCTGAAGTATGATCTAATGAGAAAAAACAAAAAAGACAGCATGATATGGGTGCACAAGAAAATGTCAGGGAAATGTTAGAAGTCATGTGTTTGGGGTTATCTCAAACACAAAGGAAAGAAATGAAAGAAGGGGCAAAGGGAGAAGGCACTCAGAATGGGCAACAATCCCCAAAAAATATCTTGAGGACAAGAATCAGACAAAGGGAGAATCCATAGCCCTGATCTCCTGTATTCTGTGGTACCCATTTATTTTGGTCTAGTAATTGCTGGTATCCTCAATACATTAGGCACTGCACATAGGCATCTTCTAAGGGGCCATGCGCACAGCAGATAGGGACTATACTAGAGCTAGAAAGAACTAAAGATGCTAGGAGACACTAAGTCCTTAACTCCAGAATGGGTGTACATCTGTCATTCAAAGGGAAAATAAGGGCCTAGAATCCAGAAACTAAAAGAGATGCTGCATGAGAAGACACAAAAAGAATGTAGCAAAGTACTCCATCCACTGCATATGACTTCTCTAACAACATAATACTTTTAAGTACAAGCTGGTTGAACTGACAAGCTCACTCTCAAATCAGCTTAATTAGTGGAATGCCCATACACTCTGAATAATTTTCATGGTTTATTAAAACAGCTTGATTTTTTCTGGTCATTTGTATCATGTAGCTCTAGGTGCCATTTCATTCAAATATATATTCCTTTAAATTTGTTGTACTAGTAGTATTTTTTTAACTGAAGAACTAATTACTGTGTCAGTTCATTAATGGTAAAAAAATCCAAGATAACTGTTCATATGACTCACTAGAAACTGGATCCACAAGTTATAAACAAAAACTGCAATTTGCACTGAAAGCATTTCAAAATGCTTAAAGAGAAAGTGCAGTGCTATGTCTAGGCCTGTTCTTTCCTCTGATGTTGATGGATTTCAGGGAGGAAATTAAACAGTTAAAATTGCTTTGGGGCCCATGGAAGATAAAATCATATTATCTTTATTAAATAAAAATATTTTCACTCTGGAGACCATTACATGCATAATTACTTAAATGCATGACAGTACGACTTAAAAGGAAATGTGTTTAAAAGCATACATTGGTCTGTGCAAGAAGGGATACTAATAGGAAAACTATTTCCAGATTTGATGCTGCTGAAAGATTTTTTTTTGTTTCTGTTTTTAGAAACTTTGATGACAGCAGAGAAGAAAATTTGATGATACATGGAAGAAATAAAAGAAAAAAGCAGTAAGGTGGGATATACAGATAAAACAAAGGAAGACCTTTTGTGAAAGTTAGCAAAACAAGACCCTCAGAAAGAAAATACAAGTGGACTATACCCATGTCTAGCAATATCAAGGTAGAAAATAAATTTAATGCTTTAAAAGATGAAAAAGAAATTATCAAAGTGGTTCTCTGAAGAAGAATAACACAAGAAGAAAACCAGGGTGGTGAAAGTTAGGCCCTAGTATTTATATACATAGTGAGCAGTTGCATAAATGTAATACCACTGTTCACTGTGGCAGTGGAAAGCAATATAAAGCCAGTCAGCTTCTATGAATGCTGTCTACATGTGCATAATACACTGTGGTGTAATATGCATACCAGTACTCCTGACAGGGTCAAGCGCATTTTAGCATGACAGCATTACACTATACAGCCAGAAAAAGCAACTTAGCAAGGTATACTATACCATATTAGACTATGCAATAAGTTATACTGTACCTCAGGAAGTTGCTCTTCCCAGTTGTGCACTGCTGTGCCACCATGTCTAACAGTGATTCACAAAAAGCTTTTATCATTACCATTTTATGGTAATGAGGGTATCTGCTGCTGTTGGAGCTTTCACTGGCAAGAGCTCAGCAGCATCACTGTAGGTAGGGACTGGGGTGGGGAAATGGTTGTGGTAACAAAGTTGTCTGCACCATGAAGAACTCCACTACATGTATAGTCTTTTTTGACCATATAAAGGATTTTTTTTTTTTACTGTTGCTTGTTGCACTGATATGTTGCTCAGTTTTGTATGCTAAGCAACGTATCAGCAGGAAAGGTGGACAGTGGTGCTGATACGTGCAGGACCACCTGACTGTATTCAAATGGAGTCCTGTGTGTTACCCCTTCGAACCAGCATGTAAGCAAATGATGCTTTGTTTATGAACTGAGAAACTAGGAATGGTCATTTGCACGAGTCTTCCATTCATGGAGTAGTGTGGATACACAATGTGGTAAGAATGTATAAAATGACTTACCCCATTTGTGTGCCTTTGCCTATGAATCATGCAGGGCTTTGATACACTGTTCTGCTGTTTACTAGCTCTTCACTAGCTGTACACCATGGCACATAATGTTTATGAAGAGTGATCAGTGGTTAGAAATAAGTAAAGCCACACAATATTGTTTCTTTAAAGTAGAAGTGCTTTAAAGGCAAGAGAAAGAAGGTGGATATTTCCACAGTTGGCAAAAGAAAATAAATCTTAACTTTCACCATATATGATACTAAAATAACAAGTACTACAGGCTAAATAGGGAATCAAGACAGGTAAACTGGTTACTATTCATGGCACACATATGCTAAAAGTATAATAACAAGGGTAAGACATCGCTAGTAGGAAGCTAAGAAATGATGGATTGCTGTCAAGAATGCAGCATCATATATAGGATTTTGGCAATGGAAAATGATCACTGGAATTTAGACCATACATTGCAGAAAAAAGAGGAAAGGGCATATTGTTTGAACTGATTGAATTGTTGTGGTATACCAGAACAGCTGTTATACTGCACTGGGTATTTTATCTGTGATGGCATAACAAAGAACACAGGTAGATTATGATCAGAAGTATTTGACAGAAATGGATAAAAGAGCTTGTCTGAGAATGGATAAACAGTAAGAGCAGTTTATTTAACTTTAATGTAAAGTTCTATATCATCATCATTATTCTCTTAATAATTTTATATTACTTAAATTAATATCTCAACAACATCTCTTTTATTTATATTTAGTTTGTATTTCAGCTGCTTTACCTAAATTATGTTTAATGTTTGCATGTTAGAAAGTCTACTCCACTTTGTTGATGCCATCAATAAAAACAGAAACACGGGTAATCTGATCTGTTCCCTATTGCTCAACTTGTCTAAAGCATTTGACACCATCTCTCACCATTACAAAAACTTTCCTTCTTAGGCCTCTGCTTCACCTTCTTCTCCTGGTTTCAGTCATTTAACTAACAGATATAAAGCTGTCAAATGGCAGCAGAGATACTTCTTATTTCTACCTATCACTCTGGGTGTACCACAAGGATCCATAGTTGGACCACACCTATTTAGCATATTTATAATCAATCTGTACACTGCTGCCAAGCATTCTATACTCATTCAATATGCAGATGATGCTACTCTCATTTGTACTGCCCCCAACCTACAAACAATTACAAGAAATAACCCAGGAATCCCTTACATGTATTGAATCCTGGCTAGAGAAATCACAACTCTTATTAAACCTCCCAAAAAATTAAACTGCTACTACTTACCCCCAGAACACTATCCCAAAATAAAACTCTGTTCAGTATCGCATCATCAAATAACGCAATAATTTAAACAGATCAATTATACAAAAGTATTAAAAGTCACAATTAATGACAACATGAAGTCTGACATGCATTTCCAAACTGCTATCAAAAAAAGACTTAGCATCTTATACAGACTGACAAAAACAGAGAAACTACAGAAAAACATCTTCTACCTACCTTAATGTATGCTTTGCAATTTTCACCAACTTACAATCTAACATACAAATACATCCTGAAGAATGTTACAGTAAAATAGCCAGATTTGCCACAAATACCCCTTTTCAGCTTTTCAAGGCATATCTTAGGAAGTGTTTTGCAACAAACTTGCTATGCAATTGTGCATGTCCTGGACAATAGATTGTGTGTGTGCGTGCACACACACACACTTTCATCCTACATAAAACCTCTGCCTCATCTTTTATTTTACTCTTTGCTACTCTTTATCTCTTGCCTAATAGCTAATATAGCAATAACTCGCTGGGTGGTGTGGTGGTAAGTGGTACCGGTTGGTTGGGTTTGGGTCCCGAGGGGAAGCCCGCTAAAAAACCAACCGTTACCAAGCATCTAACACATTAAATTATTATTGCTATTATATTTATTATTTTAGAAAAGAAACTATTACTTTTCTTAAATAATTTAAATGGGTTTAACATAGCGAGACAGCTTAAAAATAAACAGCGGAGATGATGTCCGCTTATTTTAATCTTGCTCTCTTATGTTAAACCCATTTAACATAAAAAAAAAGCAATGGAGATCTTGCTTTCTTGTTAAACCTATTTAACATAGCGAGACAGTGTTTTAAAAGCAGTTATATACTATGAAAAAGTCTGACCTTTTCCATTAGTATAACTCGCGCTGGCCAATCAGGGCATGGTATAATATACATGTTATCCACACCTTTCTTACTAATTATACTCCCCTCTATTTGCCTCATGTACAATTAAAGTACAATAGTCTCCATTCTATTTCTCCAGTATATTTGTAGTTAGCAACTCCCATTACCCATAATAACTGAACCCTTAGTTGGCATTATCACTACTTATCATACAACTGCCTACAAGTTCCCTTATAGTTGTGAGGTAAAAGCCTTACTAAACTTTAAAAAGTCAACATCAAGTATGCCATTGCCTGTAAAAGTGAATTCCACTTAGAATGCAATCACGTCCTAAAGTATCATGTAATTGCTTATCCAAGTACAATAAGCCTCCACTCTCCCCCAATGCCTATGTAAATTCTGACAGAATGTCTTAATGTCTCTCTAACTGAATTCATATTAGAGTGCAATCATGTTACAATTCTTGTTCAGATACACTGTTTTTAACCATTTCCCCCAATATATGTTGTATTTTGTAATATGCATCCTTCACTTTTGTTATCCTTCTTTATCATTATCACTGTTTATCTATTTCAAGTACTGTTCTTGGAGATCTGTATAATTCAATTTTTAAGTTATATACTACATTAAATTTGGAGCTTTTCTTTTCAGGCCTCCTCTGAAAAGGGATTTTTGTACCCAGTCACACTTCCCAAGTAAACAAATGTAAAATAAATAAATAAATATGTAAAGTGCTTAATGCTAAAGTACTATGATAACACTTTTGTTGAGTTGAATTAAGAAGTTAAATCGACAGTTGAAACATACTGCAAACATTCAGTTATTACACCTCTGTGGTAAACAGCTGAAGGGCAAAAAATTGGTCTTATGTGAATAAAGCCCTGCCTAATCATGGGATATTATGCTGTGATATTTCCTAACACATTATATATATAAGAGGGGTGGTGTGGGGAAGTCAAATGTTCTTTTTTAACAAAGGAATACACTATTTTAGATGAAAGAAAATCATTAGTGGACTTATCTGAAATTTTGTGAGGGGAGTATGCTTTATTACAAAAAGTTTAAAAAATACTTCAGAATGGATTGTGTACCTCAATTTGCATATTCCTATATGTCCTATCTGAGACACCGATATCGATTCCCATTTCACTGGAATGTAAAGAATGGGAGAATCAGATCTGTCCCCCCCTTTCAAAACTCAAGTTAAACCCACCTAGGATAATGCAGTGAGATGGGAGTATAACCTTACACTGACAAATAGGCTGATGATGTAAACACTTTAAAACATACATGAACTTTCCGCAGCAAGGAAAATGAAGGAATACGATACTAAAAGTTCATAACTGCAATGTTTTATAAATAAAGCATTTAGGTGACAATACGTACAAAAGGAAGTGAAAATGTGTGTACAAGAATGAAAATATGTAGCCAGAAATATATTAATTTTGAAAAAAAATGTGTGCATGAAATTAAGGGGCAGAAAGAGACTTCTACTTTTAAACTTGCAGTGTCAGAAGTACACCCATTTTACAGAAGCTTTAGATGCAATAAAGAGCGGAAGAGAAATTAAAATACCTATGCAAATTACACAAGTAATAGTACTACAAAAAGATAATGGTTTGCTGGTAGTTTTAAGATGGAAGTACATAACACTTTCAGTTGAGAGGAAAGTTTGATGTTGGTCAAAATAATACATTTTGTGTGAATGAACATGAGAATGTTTTAATTTATGCATCAACCTGAACATGTTTTAATGTATGCATCTGTGATACCCCAATAGTGGCTCAGTATTCAAGGAGCCTCAGTCCTCACAACTGGCAACAGTGGAGAACGTACACACTGGAAGGATGCCAAGTACACACACACAGTAAAGGGCAATTTCCCTTAAGTGCACACAGAAACCACAGTCAGTCTGGGGCTGATTTCTCTCTTTTTCTTCAGATGCCCAATAAGACTCCCCACTGGCACAGCTATAGAGCTGAGTCCTTAGCCAGGGTTCCAAGCCAAGTCCTCCAACACTCTCTTTGTCCAACCAGGGCTTCGTATCCCTGTCCAAGTAGCTGACACACACACTTTTGGTGATGTATTTTACATACACAAACACGCCTGGGAAAGGCTGGCACAGGTTTACTAGCTATGCCCCCTTCTGCCCAGACTATAAGTTAGTTATCGCTTCCACCAGAACCCATTATCAGCTACTTTAAGGCACTTAGCAAAGGGTGTTCAATCTTACTGTGTAATGTTACTATTAATCCAAATGGTAGTTTGACCAAGTGCCAGGCTGTTAGGAGTGGCCTGTACAATGTCACCAAATAGAAATGCATGTACTCTAAAAGCTTAAATACATCTTACAGATATCATCCACAATGAAAGGTTTAAATATATTTAATAATAAATAATAAAAGAAAACAATATTCAATAAGTAATCAGTTACATCAGAGTTCAAATCACAGGAAATATTTAAAACAACATTGCAGGACAGTCTCAAATAAACAAAGAAAACAGCTAAGCTATAATTCAGTATATTCCTAACTGTATCTAAGCGAAATTACTGTACCCTAGACTTACTTACAGCAAGGCAAGTGCAGAGGTGGTGAGTGAATGTTCTTGTTAGGTCAAAGACAAAATACAAACTGCCCTGTCTTTCTCTCTCTCTCAGGGACTTCTTAAATTAATATCAAATATTATTGCTGGGTTAGCTTGGATGACATCACTTTTTGTCACCTGACTTTAGTTGCCAAGCTAAACCCCCATTGTCAGAAACTACCAACATTTAGCATATCTCTGTGACACATAAACAAGGACCTTCTTAGATCTTTTGTCAAATGGAAGTTGTAAAATAATTTACATTCCTCCACATGTAAAGACAATACAAAAAAACTTCTAGTTCTAGACATGCATCTCCTACTGCACTGAAACTGAGAGAGAACATCTTGGCCCAGCTATAAAGTAACTTAATCTCAACTATTCTTATGTTTTGCAAGTTAATCTTCTATGTTCCAGTAGGGTACACTGTGGATACATCTTTGAAGCTCAGTACTGTACAAACCCTGTTCAATACATACTTTTGTACCAGCAGTTTAATATACACATAACATAGAGT
The DNA here is from genome assembly GCF_019279795.1 of Protopterus annectens. Lineage (NCBI taxonomy): Eukaryota > Metazoa > Chordata > Ceratodontiformes > Protopteridae > Protopterus > Protopterus annectens. The sequence goes on from NC_056733.1 coordinate 1,873,056,240, forward strand.
TCTAATACATTTGTAAGACAAGCATATGAATCATGTTGATATTCACAAATAACATATGATTATTTACAAAATTCCAGATAGATGGGCTGGCAGTATCCCCTTCTGTTACATTTGTATATAAATCATATTAATATTCACGAATGACATATAATTATTTACAAAATTCCAGGTAGCTGGGCTGGCAGTGTTTCTCTTTGTCACACTTCTTCCTCCCCGAAAACTCAAATTAGTTTTTCAAGTGACCCTTGAGAAACGTTGCTTGAGAGGGTTACTGTCTGGGAATGCATTACCCCATTCCCTGTCTTGAGATTCCGGCTGTCCTGTCATATGCCTGCAACCCTGGGCTCCACCATAGTAATTTGGGATTTGGCTGGCTGGCTTCCTGTAGCCATAGATCCCCCTCAGACTCCTCCTGCCTTGTACTGCAAATACTTAGCACCAGGCCCTCCCTATCATGGTAAGGTTTCATCATGTTAACATGATAAAGTTTGTGCCCCTGCCTTCCTGCCTAGCATTTCTACCATGTAGTTAACATCAGTGACCTTCCTTACCACCTTGGAGGGTCCTTCCCAAGCTGCCTGCAGCTTTTTGTGTCTGACTGGAATGAGAACCATTACCTGCTGCCCCACAGCATACTCTCTAGCTCGAGCTTTCCTGTCATATCACACCTTTTTCTGCTGTTGGGCTTCTGCCAGGTTCTCCTGGGCCAAGCCCATGAGCTCCGTAAGCCTTATCCTGAAGTTTAGGGCATATGCCACAGCAGACTCCTTGTGGGATTTACACTCACCCTCCCACTCATCTCAAATCAAATCTAGAGTTCCCTCACCCTATGCCCATACAACAACTCAAAGCGTGAAAAACATGTGGATTACTGGGGCACCTCGCTGTAAGCAAACAACAGATGGGGCAAATATTTGTCCCACTCCCTCTTAAACTGGTCTGCAAATTCCCATAGCATGGTTTTGAGTGTAGATTTTAACTTCTCAACAAGACCATTATTCTGGGGATGGTAGGGGGGGTGGTCTTTAGGTGCTTCACCCCACAGTGCTTCCACTGACAAGCCAGCAGGTCTGACATGAAACTGGCACCTCTGTCAGTCAGTATTTCTTTTGGGAAACCTACCTTGCTGAAAATCTCTAACAAAGCATTTGCCACCTTTTTTGCCTCAGTGGAGGACACAGCCACCGCCTCATGGCATCTGGTAGCATAATCTACTACTACTAGGATATACATTTTCCCTGTGGAACTTGGGGTGCTCAGAGGCCCCACAATATCCATAGCTACCCTCTGAAATGTCTCCTCAATCACAGGCAAAGGCATCAAAGGAGCTTTAACCTTGTCTTCTGCCTTGCCTACCTTTTGGCACTGCTCACAGGTCCTGCAGTACCATGTTACATCTCTGAACATCCCAAGCCAATAAAAGTTCTGCATAATACATCTCTTTGTACGTTTTCTGCCCATGTGACCTGCAAAGGAAATATCATGGGGTATGGCTAGACGTGCCAGATGGTAGGCTCTGGGCACTATCAAATGTTGTATTCTCTCACCCTCTAGTTCTTCCTCAGGGGTCCACTCTCTACACAGTAACCCTTTGTCCCAGTATACAGATTCCGTCTTCACTTGAGAATCAGGTGCCTCACTAGCTACCCCCCTCGGGCCTTGTAATGTAGGGTCTGACAGCTGAGCCTGTCTCAACTCTCTATTGGTAACCCTTCCCAGCTCCCCTTCCACAGGAAGTCTGGTATTCTCTGACAGCGATGCCTCACTGTCAGCCTGGGTACTACTACTCACCTCTGTCCTTGCAGTCACTCTGTCTAAGGGAACCTCAGTACCCACAAGCAGCTGTGGCTCACCTTCAATCTCACTGCTACTGGGTAGCTCCCTCCATGAAGTAACCACCTCACCACTCCTGGCTGCAAGTGTGTGGTCTATCTGGGTCCCCCAGGCTACCAGACCCACATGCTTGTCTCCAATCCTGACTGCATGTAACTGCATGCACACAAGTTACTGCATTATCAAAATCATTCCCTATCAGGACATCTGCAGGGATATCCTCAAACACGCCTACTTGTTGGCTTCCTTTTCCACCCTCCGAGTCAAAGTGAACCCTAGCCAAAGGTATTTGGAATGGAGTACCTCCTAAAGCTCTGACTGGAGCAGACTGCCCAAGCAAGTACTGCTCCTCTTTAACCATTGCAGGCTTCACAGTGGTTGGGTCAGAGGCTGTGTCTCTTTTATTACTGGCCTCTTTCCCATTTACTAAGATAGTATATAACCTCTTGTGGTAGTTTGCAACCCTTGTTGTCTTGAGACAACGTACTGCTGACATTCTGTCATTCATACTTACTGGGTCTCCCACCTTTTAAACCCCACCTTGCCTCTGTGGACATCTATATGCTACATGACTCCACTGGTTGCATTTAAAACATTTAATCCTTGGTCCTGGACATGTACCTGGACTAGTGGCTTCCCCTGCTACTGGCAGACTCTGTTGAGGCAGTCTGGGCTGCCCACCATGGGTTCCCTTAGACCCATGAGCAGCACTGGGTGTCCCTTTCCTGTGCAGTTATGCCCTGCTTGCTAGGTATAGGTCTCCATTTTTCCCCAACTCATCTGCTGTGTTACATTCTCTATCCGCTAACCAAACTCTCATGTCCTCAGGCAAAGTGCTAAGGGCTTGTTCCCTCACCAAAAGGTCTGCCATCCCTTCAAAAGTGGTGATCTGGCATCCACTCACCCACCTATGAAAATAAGTGAGCGCTTAGTTCAGCAATATATTTACACACACTTTCATCTGCCGTGCGCCTGTGCTCACAAAACGTTTTCCTATAAGCTTCACGTGTTGACTTAAAACAGTCTAACAGACAATTGTTTACAGTATTATAATTTAAGCACTCAGTATCAGACAATTTAGAAGTAGCAGTTATGGCTTTACTATGGAGTAAGGGGGTCAGGAACCATACCCAGAGCCCTTGGTCAAATTTATGCTGCTTACATACTCCTTCAAACATATGAATTAAACTATCAGAATTATCCCCCTCTGTAAATTGTAAAAGAAATTTCCTGACCTTTGTTGCTTCTGGGGTTCAGTTACTCCCTTTCCCATTACCTCCATGACCCTGGCGAAGAGTCAGCATCCCCTTTTAATGCTGCCTCTGTCTCGCATTCTCCTCAGCTTCCAGATGTCGCAGTTTCTCATTTTCATCAGCCTCCAGATGTCTCAGTCTCTCTGCTGCTTCTCTTTCCAAATATTTGGCCTCCAGTTCAAGTCTCTTTAACTCCAGATAGATTTTTAAGTCCTCTGTAGAAAGGTTGAACTGTCCATTTTCTGACAGTTGTACATTCCCAAGGCCAGTCTGATTGTCCTCCTGGTTGCAATTCTGTGATGCAGCTGTGATTAAAGCAGCAATCATTTCTGCTTTAGTCAGGTTGACATGCATCAGTCCTTTAGCCTAGCACATCTCAGCCAACTGGTTCCTTGTCGGCTTGCCATACTCCTCTGCTGACATGCTTGCCTGCTCTCCCTGACTAACTAAGCTACCAAAAAAATAAAACAATTGTGATATGAAACTCTGAATGTTCCCTGTGTGGCTGACTGAGAGTACAAACATCTTCAGTGACCACTGTTTACAGACTAGTTGAATTCAATATCCACACCACTGCAAGCCAATTAATATGTGATGTGGATATCCCACCATTGCCCACTAATTAATATGCGATGCCCTAACTCTAGCCCAGTAATAAAGAAGCATTAATCCTCACCACTGGCAACAGTGGTGAACTTACACACTGGGAGGATGACAAATACACACACAGTAAAGTCCAATTTCCCTTAGGAGAACACAGAGTCCGCAGTCACTCTGGTGCTGGTTTCTCTCTGTTTATGCAGATCCCCAGTAGGACTCCCCACTGGCACAGCTATAGAGCTGAGTCCTTAACCAGGGTTCCAAGCCAAGTCCTCCAACACTCTCTCTGTCCAACCAGTGCTTTGTGGCCCTGACCAAGTAGCTGACACACACACTCCTGGAGATTTATTTTACACAGACACACACATGCGCACGCACACACACACACACACACACACACACACACACACACACACACACACACACACACACACACACACACCTGGGAATGTCTGGCACAGGTTTACTAGCTATGCCCCCTTCTGCCCAGACTATAAGGGAGTTATCGCTGCCACCAGAACCCCCATCAGCTACTTTAAGGCCCTTAGCAAAGGGTGTTCAATCTTACTGTGTAATGTTACTATTAATCCAAATGGTAGTTTAACCAAGTGCCAGGCTATTAGGAGTGGCCTGTACAGTGTCACCAAATAGAAATGCAAGTACTCTAAAAGCTTAAATACATCTCACAGATATCAGCCACAATTATAGGTTTAAATATATTTAATAATAAATAATAAAAGAAAATAATACTCAGTAAGTAATCAGTTATATCAGAGTTTAAATCACAGGAAATATTTAAAACAACATTGCAGGACAGTCTCAAATAAATAAAGAAAACAGCTAAGCTATAATTCAGTATATTCCTAACTGTATCTAAGAGAAATTACTGTACCATAGACTTACTTACAGCAAGGCAAGTGCAGAGGTGGTGAGTGGATGTTCTTGTTAGGTCAAAGATAAAATACAAACTGCCCTGTCTCTCTCTCTCTCTCTCAGGGACATCTTAAATTAATACCAAATATTATTGCTGGGTTAGCTTGGATGACATCACTTTTTGTCACCTGACTTTAGTTGCCAAGCTACACCCCCTCTGTCAGAAACTACCAACATTTAGCATCTCTCTGTGACACATAAACAAGGACCTTTTTAGATCTTTTGTCAAATGGAAGTTGTAACATAATTTAAATTCCTCCACATGTAAAGACAATACAAAAAAACTTCTAGTTCTAGACATACGTCTATTACTGCACTGAAACTGAGAGATAACATATTTTGTTTACGGCCCATCTATAAAGTAACTTAATCTCAACTATTCTTATGTTTTGCAAGTTAATCTTCTATGTTCCAGTAGGGTACACTGTGGATACATCTTTGAAGCTCAGTACTGTACAAACCCTGTTCAATACATACTTTTGTACCAGCAGTTTAATATACACATAACACAGAGTTCTAATACATTTGTAAGATAAGCATATTAATCATGTTGATATTCACAAATGACATATGATTATTTACAAAATTCCAGATAGCTGGGCTGGCAGTATCCCCTTCTGTTACATTTGTATATAAATCATATTAATATTCATGAATGACATATAATTATTTACAAAATTCGGTAACAGGTTTAAAAATATTTAATAATAAATAATAAAAGAACAAGACAATTCTCAGTAATTAATCAGTTACATCAGAGTTCAAAATAACAAAAAATATTTAAAACAACATTACTGGACAGTCTCAAATAAAGAAAGAAAACATCTGAGCTATACTTCACTATATTCCTAACTGTATCTAAGAGAAATTACTGTACTCTAGACTTACTTACAGCAAGGCAAGTGCAGAGTTGGTGAGTGGATGTTCTTGTTAGGTCAAAGACAAAATACAAAATGCCCTATCTCTCCCTCAGAGACTTCTTAAATTAATATCAAATATTACTGCTGGGCTAGCTTGGATGACATCACTTTTTGTCACCTGACTTTAGTTCCCAAGCTAAACCACCATTGTCAGAAACTACCAACATTTAGCATCTCTCTGTCAAAACACATAAACAAGGGCTTTCTTACATTGTTTGTCAAATGGTGGAAGTCGTAAAATGATTTACATTCCTCCACATGTAAAGATAATACAAAAAAAGTCTAGTTCTAGACATTGTGTCTGCTACTGCACTGAAACTGAGAGATAACATCTTTTGTTTATGGCCCAGCTATAAAGTAACTTAACCTCAACTATTCTTAAGTTTTACGAGTTAATCTTCTATGTTCCAGTAAGGTACACTGTGGATACATTTTTGAAACTCAGTACCGTACAAACCCTCTGTTCAACACACACATTTGTACCAGCAGTTTAATATACACATAACATACAGTTCTAATACATTTGTAAGACAAACATATGAATCATGTCAATATTCACAAGTGACATATGATTTACAAAATTCCAGGTAGCTGAGCTGGCAGTATCTCCTTCTGTTACATTCTATATAAATCATATTAATATTCACAAATGGCATACAATTACTTACAAAATTCCAGGTAGCTGGGCTGGCAGTGTTTCCCTATGTCACAGCATCAACCTGAACACGTTTTAGTGTATGCATCAGACAGCACAAATGGAATGGATAATTTTGTTTACAAACTGTATAAGGTTATATAAATAAAATGTACTGTAACATGAAACCTTATAAGGTGTACAAGTAAAGGAAATAAAGAAGAGATTCCTAACTTAATTAAGAAGAAATGTAGGGATACAAAATGTTCAGAAAAATGGAGGTGAATTTGCCTCATGAATATGAACTTTAAGTTATTAATAAATGCTGTGATAGAAAGATTAGCTACTATGCTATTGGGTTTTGAAAGAATACAAATGTGATGCTAAGGAATACTTGAGTGGCCAGAAGAGTAGTGCAGCCATGTGTCATAGCATGTGAACACCATTGCTCAGCTGTACAAAGGCAGTTTGTATAGAGGTGTGCTTGTATCTTCAGCATTCTGCAAAAACATTACTTGGTTTACGGCTATGAAAATGATGTTATGCTGAATAAAAACATTTTCTTGTTTAAGAAGACTTGACCTCTTGAATATATATTTTCTGATGAGTGTCTCAGGGAGCTTCAGGGATGCAGAAATAAAGCATACTTACAAAATGTTATTTAAGAAGATGCATTAGTGATGAAAAAAGTGAAATGGTTTAAATTGATTATACCTTCTGACAAGCAATATGGTTCATATTAAAACCCTCCTAGACTAATTGGATAGACTCATTAGGCATGAATATGAATTCAGGTGCACAGCAGGAAGGTTTACATGCTGATATAGGCAAGTCTTAGGGTAACTGATTGAGAATGTGAGACTGAGAAGGGCAACAATTCATGCACAATTCATGCACATCAACAAAAGGTCCAGGATATGAAGGCCATCACAAATCCACAATGGTTTGTAAGTATGCACAATGTGCTTCATTTTTCAAGTAATTGTGATGGTGAAAATGTTCTGGAGGAAATATACAGGTGGTGGGTATAACATAATCATACAAAACAATATTAAGTACTATAAAATAAAGATAAATTGTCTTAAGAGTTTAGTCAAAGGATTCAGATTTTAGGGGATTATATTCTCCAGAATAGTAATATTCTACAACAGTTTGTAAAAGAAACCTGAGCATTAACTGCAGAAAATTCAAGTGATTAGGTTAACTCTATTGACAGCAAAGAGTTCAGGAGAAATGATGCTATAGTATTAAAGACAATATGAATAAAAATTGCAAGATATGCTGGCTAAACTCTTGTTATTGGATTAAATGGATGAAAATTTACTTGTTATCAAAAATCAAGTAGAAACTTTATACTCTGACTTGGATCTGGGAGTACAACATTATACTAAGGGCTTTAATATCATGAGCAGACTAGCTGTGAAGTGTAATATCTTTCAAAACCACTGATATCATGGTAGGCTTGTTCATACGTTCATAGGTGAGTACCCAGCTAGCTTCCCTTGTAGTCCATTTTAAGCCTAGCCATTTTCCTTTCCTGTGCTCAAATTAACCTATCTCATTTAGTTAGAGATTGGTCTTACCCATCCCATTGTTGATAACTATATTTTATCCCTAATGAGAACAACTAGGATCATACCATCAATCATTTGAGAGGACCAGTGCAAGGGATAAAGCATTTAGGTGCTGCCTCTGTCTATTAGCAGTACGGGGGGCACTCCTTGGGTAAATTTTATGTTGCTCATCCATAGATTCAGTACTTCAGATGCAATTTGACTTGCTGATGTATAGTAAATCCATTTGAACTGGGTGATGAGCTAGATAGGTACTGTACACAAGTCCATCATGTATTTGCTAATGCTGGTACTGTACATTGACTTAAAGCAATTGCTAGCACTTTAGTTAAGGCTACATGTCCTCCCTGTGTATGTGTGGGTTTTCTCCTGGTGCTCTGGCTTTCTCCCACATTCCGAAGACATGCGGTAGGTGGAGTGGAAACCCTAAATTGTCCATAGGTGTGACTGTATATGCGAGTGTGTGATATGGATAAACTACCACGGCAGGGCTAGCCACCCAGTGGTGTAAACCTTGGCTCTACATGATTTTATTTTTTATTTATTTTATTTTATTTTACATTTGTTGACCGGGAGAGTCTGACTAGATACATGTCCATTTTCAGCGGAGGCACGTGTAGAAAAGGTCCAACAAGGAACAAACAACTATGAGATTTCTACATAGCAAGCAAGTAGTCATAGGAAAATGAGAAGTTATGTACCTACCATAACGTTCCATGTTACTTGTCTTCTCTCGCCTTCTTTCTTGCTTGATGGGTTGCTAAGCTCGAGAGTCACTTTTACCAGCTCCAGGCAGCCCCATATCCCATGATGCAAGTACCCAGATTTCGTTTGATGACAAAGGGCAATAGCACCTAGCATAAAAACTTCCCAAAGGAAGAAAGAAGAAGAGAAAAACCTGCAGGATGGTAGAAGGACCAGCTCTGTATGGTCTTCAGAACTATAACTCTTAGTGGAGAAAGGTCTGTCCAGGCCTGGGGAAGGAGGGAGAAGACAACTAACATGGAACGTTATGGTAGGTACATAACTTCTCAATGTTAAGTTGTCAATCTCATTCTTGCTTGATGGGACCAAGCTAGCACCTCTATCCTGGGTGGCTCAATGGAACAGACTCTTGAGAACGGTAGAGCCAAAACTGGCCCTGTCCCTGGAGGCCAAGTCCAATTTGTAATGGGAAACAAATGTATGAGGAGTGGCCCAAGTGGCCGCTGCACAAATAGTGTCTAAAGGAAGTCTAGCTTGAAAGGCTGTAGAAGTAGCTAAGCTTCTGGTTGAATGTGCTTTAGGTTTTGAGCACAGCTGTTTTCCCCTGAGCCGATAAATTTCAGAGATGACAGAAGAAAGCCATCTAGATAAGGTCACTTTTGAGACAGGAAGGCCTTTCTTGTTATCAGCATAGGAAACAAAGAGTTGATCGGATTTCCTGAATTGTTTTGTTCTGTCCAAATAATATCTGAGTTGGCGGTGGACATCAAGATAATGTAATTTTTGTTCCGATCTGTTTGAATAGTTTGGAAAAAACACAGGGAGATCAATGGCTTGATTCAAATTGGTCTTTGAGGCGACCTTAGGCAAAAAGGTCGGATTAGTTCTCAATGATACTCTGTCTTTGTGGAAGACCAAATAGGGGGGGCGAACAGATAGAGCATGAAGTTACAAGGCTTTCCATGAAAGAAATTTCAGGGAACAAGAAACAGCTGGCTCGAAGGGAGGAAGAATTAAGGATGTCAGCACTAAATTTAGGTCCCATTGAGGAGGAGGACTTCTGACTGGAGGCTTCAGAAGGAAAATTCCCTTCAAGAAGGCTCTACAAAGCCTGTGGGACATAATGTTGTGATCTGCGAACCCGACATGAAAGTTCAAGATAGCAGCCAACTGTACTCTAACTGTGGAAGAAGAGGAGCCTGCGTGAAAAATCTCCGCTAAGAAATCCAAAACTGCTTGAACTGGAGCAGTGAAGGGATCAATATTCTTGTTTTTAGCCCAATAAGAGAAACGTTTCCATTTGCTTGTATAAATCCTCCTGGTAGAGGATTTTAAGGAAGCTACTAGGATGTCTCTAACAGGGTTAGAGATCATAGGAAGCCTGGCTAAGGAAGGAAGTGGAGCAACCATGCTGTGAGGTTGAGAGAAGGGATAGACCTGTGCAGCTGACCGGATTGGTGAATCAGAAGATCTGGTACTGGGTCCAGATGAAGGTGACGATGGAGGAAACCAAATTTGTCGAGGCCAATAAGGAGCAATGAGAATCAATTTGGCTCTCAAAATGGTTGCTTTCTGGATAACTTGAGGGATCAGAGGAAAAGGAGGAAAAGCATAAAGAAGTCCCTGGGGCCAATCCTGGGTCAGAGCGTCTCTGGGGGGATGGCCTGGCAGTGGGAAGAGAGAAAAGAAGTCTGGGCATTTGCTGTTTTGGGGAGTAGCAAAAAGATCGCAACATGGGTGACCCCATTCCAGAAAAATCTCTTCCACTATAGATTGCTTGAGAGACCACTCATGAGGCATGAGAATAGCTCTGCTCAATCTGTCCGCTAAAAAGTTGGTTTTCCCAGGGATGCGCTGCTACCAGAAACCGATGAGAGGAGATCGCCCACTGCCAAAGTCTGAGCGCTCTCGGACACAGGACTTGGTTCCGCCCTGTTTGTTGATATACCAAACTACAGACATGTTGTCGAAGAAAGTCGTTGAGGGCTTGCAACGCTAAAAGCACTGCTCTCATCTCTAGGACATTTATGTGCAGGTGGCATTCGAAAGGTTGCCATGTCCCATGAACCATCCTGCCCTGATAATGACCCCCCCACCCGATCAGGGAGGCATCCGTGGTGACAGTGGCTAGGGGTACAAAGTGTCTGCCTTGGTGAATCTGGGGAGAAGTGATCCACCAAGCAAGATGATTCTTGCAAATCTGTGTCACCAGAATTTGGTGATGCATTGGAAGTTGTTGGTAAGACCACTGAGTGAACAACATCCACTGAAGAAGGAAGAAGAGTAATCTAACACCTTTAGAACCATTCTGGCCTGTACCTTCTTGTTGGCTAGAATGATCCTGACGTGACTTTGAATGTCTGAAATTCTTTGATCTGTAAGGGTAGCTGACATCCGAACAGTGTTTAAGTTTGCGCCTATGAAAGTAATAGACTGGCAGGGCAATAAGGATGATTTTTCGGAGTTGATCGAGATGCCCAATTGAGAACAAAGATTTATTGTGTAATCCCTGGCTAGAACAAGCTGATGCCTGGTGGTGGTTGAAAGGAGCCAGTCGTCGAGAAACACCTGGAATCCTTGACGTCTCAGGTGAGCCGTGACCACTGCCATACATTTGGTGAACACTCTGGGGGCTGCAGTGAGACCAAAGGGCAGGGCTCTGAACTGGAAATGACTGGACCCCAGCCGAAGCGAAATCTCCTGGGCGTCTGTGAATTTTATGTGATAGTCTGAAGATCTATTGAGCACATCCAGTTGTCCTTCTGTAAGAAGGGTAGAATTGACTGAAGAGTGACCATTAGGAATCTTGTCTTCCTCACAGACTTGTTGAGTCTGCTGAGATCCAATATTGGTCTCCAGTCTCCCGTCTTTTGGGGACCAAAAGAACCTTGAGTAGATTCCGGCTCTGAATGATCTGTTGTAACTGGCTGAATGGCTCTTTTTTGCAGTAGTTTTAAGACTTCTAACTCTGCAATTTCCCTTAGACCGGGTGGTACATCTGGAAAGGAATTTGAGTGATAGAAAGGACTTTCCTCGAAAGGAATTTTGTAACCCTCGGATATGATCGACTGTACCCATCTGTCTTGAGTGAGCTTCTGGGTACAGCGATAGTCTTCCCCAACTGCCTCCCGGGCAACATCTCAGGGATGCTGAAAGGGCTTGTCAGAGAGAGGCTCTCTGCTTCCCTGGTTTTGTGGACCCCTCTGCCTCTAGGCGGCGTCTGTTGTTGTTACCCCTCTGCCTCTAGGGGTAAACTGACCACGTGAAGGGATTTGCGGAACCACATTTTGACACCCTTCTGCCCTTTGGGGTAAGGTCTAGAAGGAGTGGAAAACGGACTCCTACGCAGAAAGAGTTTTGCCGTCCTGCTCACACCTGGTCAACGTTTCCTTCACTTGAGGGCCGAACAAAGCTGACCCATCAAAGGGAGAGTTTGTGAAGGACACCTTAAAGGGATCTGCCAGGCTTGGCGTCTAAGAGCCACCCTGTACCTGCGGCCCTACTCCATCAGCAGCATATGATATCAGCATGGAGGAGTTAGCAATAGAATTAAGGGTTCAATTTTTTCCTGAGCCCCTGCAGCTGGGATCCTGTACTACTTCATCTAGCTCCTTAAGGATATCCCTCTGGAGTCTGGTGAAGTGACATAGGTAGTTCAGCTTAACGATGCAAAGGTCGCTGAAGAGAACATCCGCTTACCATATCTATCCATGGTCCTAGAGTCCTTATTAGGAGGACGGACAGGTACGGAAGGATCTGCAAGTTCCTTCTTAGTGGCAGCCACCACCATGGCATCAGGACACCTTTTGTGAGGAATTGTTTGTCCGGCAGTAATAAATTTAGAAGGCCTCCTAGGGACTGGCTCTACAGAGTCAGGAGCAGCCCACGCCTGAGCAATAACCTGCATAAGGGGTTGAAAGGCGGAGACACCCAGGAGGTGGAGGGCCGAGATCCAAACGCCCAGGTATACTGACTCATCCTCAGAGGGATTATTGGTGGGCCAGTTTCCCTCTGTCTAAGGAGTTCTAGGATGTCTGAGAAGGAGACATCCTCAGAGGGGATCTTGGGGATCCCTCTGACTCATCTAAGTCAGTATCTGAAGTGATAGACTCGTGTTTCCTCTTACAGGTCCTCTTCCACGGAGGATCTCCCGACAAATCAGGAGAATCCTCGGAAGAGGGGTTCTTCCAGTGGGAAACCTGAGGCGGAGGATCTCTGAGTCCGGGAGCAAGAGAAGTGGCAGAGATGTCAACAGGCACCACAGAGGGAGGAGCTAAGGGAATAGACTGCTGGCTGAGTCCAGTGGCAGGACCCACCAAAGGGAAGGCTCCGAGGCAGATGTCGGAGCCGAGCTCTCAGGCCGGGCGACAAGGGTCCGATGCCACTCACCCCCTCAGGAAAGGGAAGCCCGACCACGAATCCCTCAAAGGAAGGTCTCGAAGAGGAGATAAGAGTAGAGGCTGAAGGAGCAGAAGGGGGTATCTGTCCCTCAGCAGTAGCAGAAACTATTCCCGAAGACTCCAACTCCAAACTCTGGGGTAGAGTCGAAGGAGGAACTGCAATGGGTGTGGGGGGCTAGTGTCTGTGTTGAGACGGACTGACTACTTTTTGGGGCCAGTGCCTGAGATTTTAATAATCTACTGACCACTCTCTCTAAATCATGGTCAGAAAGCCTGGATGACCTTGAAGATCGGCTAGTTGCTGTAGTTTTTGTGGCTCTCCAGTGATGCCAAGCTCTATTCCTTTGAGAAATCTTGTTTTTAGTCTCTTTGGTGATCCAGGGTCAGTATTCATTTTGAGTTTTGTGGTACGAGGTGTGGCATGGGCATCTAGGATTTTTAGAAAAGTGTTGTTGAATTGGATTACAGCTTCATCTAGGGATACTTCTTTTAGTATGTTCCAATTATGGTATTTTAGTTCGAGTTTGAATTTGTTTGGGTCAAAGTTATTTTTGTTCCAGGTAGTTTGTATTAGTGGGGTAGAGTTGGCATGGATTTTGTATTTTAGTAAGAAGGTGGGTTGGTGATCACTAAGGGTGACCGGAAGGACTCCTGCTTGGTATGGAGTACTGGTCTTACTTATCAAGATCCAATCTAGGAGACTTAGGTTCATAGGTTAGTACTAGGCTATCAGCCCTAGGGCCTATACAAGCCTAGCCATAACAATTCCCTGAATATTTCTTCCCACATTATTTACTTTCTGACCCCCCTGTCTAGCAGGGCGACTGATGTGATCCCTGGGGAGAATTTCCTTTCTCCCATCCAATCGTCAAGGTTCCTCTTGAAGAGGTCCAAAGAGGCACTCTGCTTGACATGTATGGGCAATCTATTCCAGAGTCTGGGGAGTCTCTGGGTCAGGAACCTACCCTCAACATGTTTTGTTTATTGTGATGACAAGGTTTAGATCCCTGGCGTGTAGCTCTGAGGGATTGGGATTTTTTAAGTGTAGCATGTCCAACAGCTCTGGGTTTGACATGGCCTTGTATGTTAAGCAGAGATCGCCTCTGAGTAGGCGATATCGACAGAGTATAGCTGGAGTTTTTAAGGCGGTCAGCATAGGGCATCTGCTTTAGGCCTGTGATTCTTTTAGTGAGGTATTTCTGAGGCCTTTCCAGTTGTTGCAGATGTCTTGAGAGGTACATACCAAATGGGGCATTGTATTCTATAATGGGTCTAATGAGGGATGAGTACAGTGGGACAATGACCTCCTTTTTTCTGGATGAAAAGCCCTTCATGATGAGGTGTGCCACATAGAAGGATTTCCTGACTGTTGTGGCGATGTGGTTATCGAAGGTGAGACCACTGTCCACCTGTGTCCCTAAGTCTCTTATCACACTTTCTGTGTTTAGTGTACTGCCACCTATATGGTATTTCATGGATACATGTTTTTTCCCAAAGGGGATACAATACATTTCTTGGCATTGAGCTTGAGCCCATGGCTCTGGCACCAAGCATCTGTTTCTGTAAGGCCCTTTTGCAGAGTATACACATCATTTGGGGATTCAATAATGGCTCCCAGTTTGCAGTCATCTGCAAACTTTGGTAATGAGTTCCTTAGTGTTGACCTGTACTTAGGGAAGAGGCAGTCACCTGCTGTGTTATTGCTTTTGGTCACCTTGATTAGTCTTTTATCACTAGAGCAAAGTTGTCTGGTATTAGTTTGTAGTTTACGTAGATTAGATAGTGCTGTTTTTTTTCCAAGAAGTAGTAGGAGTTTATGGGCAAAAGAAAGCTGATGGAATGAGAGCAGATTTGGGAATTCAAGCCAGTTAAGTTGATTTAGTGAATGACAGTGGTGGGCACGGTAGGGGGCACCAGTAGCAAATTTGGCAATTTGATTGCAGCAGATGCTAAGCTTGGCCATTTCAGTTTTGGGTAGGTTGGTGAAGATAGGAGGTGGGTTTGAGCTACGGCTATTCTAGCAGGCTGGGTTATTTTTATAAAGACTGCCCAGTTTTTTGTGAATGTTTTTAATAGTTTGATTTATATGTAGATCAAACTTGAAGTTGTTGTCTATGGTCATTCCTAGCAGTTAAGTTTGAGTGCCTGGAGAGATGATAGTCCCATCTCTTGACACAATACTGAATGTGTTGGGCATTGAGATGAATTTGTTTGGTTTAAATAGCAACAGTTTGGTCTTTTTGGGATTAAATAACAGGTTTTGTTGTGTGGATTGTTGGCTGAGAAGACTAATGTTGAATCATTAGCATATTGTATAATAGCTGCATCTTGGCATATGCTGTGGAGATCATTAATGAAGATGGAGAATAGAAGGGGTCCCAGAATGGACCATTGTGAGACTCCTGTGGTAATAGGCAGCAGTGAGGATAGGCTGTTGTCCCATCGAACTGCTTGTTGTAACCTGGCTAGTGCGTGATCACTAAGGCCAAGATTAGTGTAGTTTGAGATGGTTGACCATATCGAAGGCTTTTGACAGGTCCAAGAATATGGCAGATGTTAGTTTACCTAAGTGCCTGTTTTGGTTGATGAGGGTTGTAAAGGAAAGAAGGGCTGTGGTTGTACTGTGGGCAGGGTGAAAGCCATGGTGGGTAAGGGAGAGAGAAGTTGGTTATTAAGTAGGTATGGCATAAGTTGGTAATGTATACATTTTTCAAGAATATTTGCTAGTAGGGACAGGATGGCAATAGGGCGATAGTTGGTGAGGTCAGTGGATGTTCCACCTTTATGTAAAGGAGTGATATAGGAGGTTTTCCAGATTGGTGGGATGGTGCTTTCTGATATAGATCTGTTAAGTAGAATAGAGATTGGGTAGGCAAGTTCATTAGCAGCCAACTGGAGGTATTTTGCTGGGATGCCATCTGCTGCTAGGGTAGTAGGTTTAAGTTTGGATAGTAATTGTTTGACATAATTGGTAGGGAAAGGTTGGAATTGGAACGTAGCTTGGCCACTGACTGCAGGTTTGGGGATATTGGTAGTAGTAGTAGTGGGTTGTTGTTGAACTTGTTTAGAGATGGTTTCTATGAAGTATTTGTTGAATGATTCAGGTATGTTGGTGATTTCGCCTGTGGAGGTTGGCGATGGGGTGGAGGATTTGGGTGAAGTTTCATCTAGAAAAGTGTTGTTGAATTGGATTACAGCTTCATCTAGGGATACTTCTTTTAGTATGTTCCAATTATGGTATTTTAGTTCGAGTTTGAATTTGTCTGGGTCAAAGTTATTTTTGTTCCAGGTAGTTTGTATTAGTGGGGTAGAGTTGGCATGGATTTTGTATTTTAGTAAGAAGGTGGGTTGGTGATCACTAAGGGTGACCGGAAGGACTCCTGCTTGGTATGGAGTACTGGTCTTACTTATCAAGATCCAATCTAGGAGACTTACTTTGATTTTAGCATTTGCTAGCCTAGTGCTAGATTGAATGACTTGGGAGAAGCTGTAAAGATTAATATGGTTGGTGGGGTTAGTGGTTGAGCAAGTGTTCCAGTCAATATTAAAGTCACCTAGGATGATGGTTTCTTGAGGAAAATTTTGATTAACCCAGCGTAGGAGGGATTCTAGGGAGGGAATATTGTTGCCTGGTGGTATATACCCAGTGAAAAAATTGACTGATATTTTGTCGTTAAGTTTGAGTTCGGCTAGGAGAAGTTCAGAAGTACTGAGGGAAGGGATTGAAGGATTAACAGTACACATTTTTAGGTTGTTTTTGTAAAGTAATGCTACCCCACCCCTTTTTTTGGATAGTCTATCTTTTCGTAATATGTTGTACCCAGGTGGGAGGAACGCGCTGTCTGGTGTTGTGGGTTTTAACCATGTTTCAGTTAAGGATAGTAAATCTGGAGAATAGGTGGATATCAAAGCATGGAGTAGATGCACTTTGTTATTTATGCTTCTGATATTAAAGCTAAGTAGTAGAAGGCTATTTTTTGATCTAGAGACGGGAGATTGGCTGGTTGAGAGAAATGGAATAGATGGAGTATTTGTGCAAGGGTTTGGCCCTCGGTTGGGGTGTATATCTCCAGCTAGGATCAGCTGATGGCTAATATGGTTTAAGAGGTTGGTTAGTTTGGTTAGAATGGTTATGTATCTATTTCTAGTAAGTGATTTGGTAGAGATTGTGAAGAGTCTTCCTGAGAGAGGTGGGAGAATAATGTGGTGGTGACTACATGGGGATATGTGGAGGCTATAGTGATGGATGGGAGGTGTGTGAGAGGAAGTATGTTTTAAAGGGGTAGTTAAGGTACCATTAAGTATGGTTTGGTAGGAGGTAAGGTAGTGTGCTGATGCTAGGAGAAAGAGGATGGCAAGATAGACTGTGTGCATGGTAATTAGCTTGTGATAGTGTGAGTGTGTCATGTTAGTGGGAGGAGTATGTGTGGGCGGGGATAAGGGGATTGGTTGATGATGAGGTGATCGCTAGAGAGTGATCAGTGTAGGTTAGCTAGGTGGAGAGGGTAGGTATAAATCTAGGGGTAGTGGTGTCGGGTGGGAAATGGGGGCAGGGTAGCGGGGTTGCACCGAGTGCAACAGGTAAGGTGGTTTCCTAAAAAAAACAATCAGTCTCAGTGTAGACAGTAAGCAGGTATGTTAGGAATAGAGGACAAATAGTATAGGATGGCTTTACAATAAAGACGAATTAAAGAAAGTACTTGCACTAGCTTTTGAAAGTCAAATAAGAATATCATGCACTAATGTGTGAAAGTCCAAAGGAAAAGCCTGGTAGTAAGACAGAGGGTCAAAAATATCCTTTTGTTAGGGAATTATAAGCCATGGGTCCAAATACACTTCTGAGGAACACGGTCACCAAACTACAAGAAGTATTGAAGGGAGTCACTGGAGGGAAGTCTGTTAGTCTGAAAGATTGAGGGGGGACTACGAGAGGGTTGTATGCAGCTGTTGCTCCTGGCTTAGTGAGCGCTAGGATGCTATATTCATCTAGTTTGTCAATACTTGTAAAGTACAAAGCAGCTTATAAATGTAAAGGTTTAGGAGCATGTTCACCATGAAAGAGGCACCTACATTCACTTGTAAAGTAGAGTAGTGTCCTGTCAATGTTATAATAAAAGCCATAGCAGCACGATCCACTGGAAGGATGTCCAGGAGAGCACTTTCCATTTGGATGGGGGGGGGGGGGGGGCACTGAATGTATGAGGTCACTCGTTTTTCTAAAGAGTAAAGACAAAATGGAAAAAGGTTAGAATCGGGGGTGGGGTGGGGGGTGAAGATGACCAGGATGAGATTTAAAACAAATTAAAATAAACACAAGGCTTTAATTTGCATAAAAAGAAACAGATGTTAACAAAATCCCAGCCAAAACAGGTATACAATAACAGTAGAGCACTGTTGAAGTGACACCCCACCCCCATATGCCCTGCAAATTAAATTATGATATCTGCATACTCACAAGAGCCAGTGTTTTTTTTTTTTAGATTTTCTTGGCACTTGTAATTTTTATTTTGTACTGAGAAGCAGTACTATGGTGTATGGGAGGGTAAGATTTTCTGCTGGGATAAGTTACTACTTCAGTTTTTTTTTTTTTCTTCTTAGCAGCATACAGACCAATGTGGCTGCAGATTTTATTTCTTGTAGCTACAGTCACAGGGAGTTCTATTCTTTTGTTTGTTTTACAACCTCATATTTTCCCATTGGTAATACTCAATTTTGTGGGTATTATGATAGCTCTCACTAGTCAATATGCATATTTCTGAATACAAATGAGCCTTCATTGTATAATTTTGGATTTGTTGGATAGGATACAGTTAATGCAGATAAAAGTATGGCTGAATTGATGAATGCATGCTTAATGCTTGCTGCTTTCTGTATAAGCTAAGCATTTCAGAATATCTGTTACAAATTATTATAATCAGATAAAGAGGTGCACATGGGAGGTGCAGGGAGGCACTTCTCATTGTAAAGTGTGCTTTATGGAGTTTGTTTCTAATTTTATTTCCTTATCTCTATCTTTTAACAGGTTCATTGCTTGTACTTTTATTCTTGCTGGCATTTGTTGTTAAAGCATTTCTTTACATATCTGTGATACTGTGGGATTCAGTGTTTTTTATATTTATTGTTTTAAAAATGAATCCCTGGGATCTCATGAAGTAGCAGAACTGAAAACTTTCACAATAGCTTACCTCTTTAAAACAAACTGTTAATAAAAGCAGTTGGTAGATTTAATTCATACAGATTAGCGGAAAAGTATTAAACAGCCTTAAAAAGGTTTATTTTATTTTATTTGACATTTCTTTACATGGGTAATGCACTTATCTCAGTGAAATATTTTCAGACACAGCCTGGAAGATAGAAAATCACAAATATAGATACAATAGTTTAAGGAATGTAAACAAAAATGATAGATTGTTACAAACATTCAAAAATAGAAGTATAATGCAGTAGGCTAGAAATATAAGTAGTACAACGCTTTACAGTATTGTGACACCAAATAAGTACTTAATTCTTTAATCAAACATTTTTTCTTGCTACATTAAACATCATATACTTTGCAGAAGAGAAAAAAGGGGTAGAGAGAAAAGAAGAAGAAAGTAAACAGGGTAGGGAATGAGATTAGATTAGAGAATTCAGGATGAAGAGTTTATCAGAGGTACCAAGTTGGCCATAGTGCGAGAGATGAGGTAATTAATTCATAATTAAAAATGAATAAGGCTGATAAAGAGAAACTTGATTTATAATAAAACCTGGAGAGTTTGAAATGAGGGAAGAGATATACAGTTAAAACAAATGGTGTTCTGGAAACATGGCACAGTTCTACTCCATTATAATTTATGTGATATAAGGTCTTGCTTCACTGTTGAAGAATCTTTTTTTTTTTTTAACTGATACGTCTACAACAAATGTGACAGATCATGTTCACAGGTCACTAAGCACAGGACATAAAAGCACTCACCATTAAAACTGGGTCTATATTAGAAGAGCAAAAGCTGAAAACAGCGAACGCTCTTATGGTGAACTGAAAAAAAACAAAACCACAAAATGTTGAAGGCATGGAACAGTGATTTTTTTTCCCAGGGAAAAAAATCGCTGCTCCAAAAAAAAAAAAAAAAAAAAAAAAAAAATGTACAGACAAAATACAGTGGGGGCTTCACACCCCACACCCCCAATGTGGGGGGCTATGCCCCCCAACTTAAATATACCAACTCTGAGATCACACCACAGTGAAGGAAATGGCAAAGTCCTGAGAATGGCCTAGCAATTTTTTTCCCCTGGGAAAAAAATCGCTGTTCTGGCCATTCAACATTATGTGGTTTCGCTTTTTTTCAGTTCAACAGCGTTTGCTGTTTTCAGCTTTTGCTCTTCTAATATAGACCCTTAAAACCCATAACATTGAGAGACAAAGAGACCTGGAAGAAGTGTTACCCAAGACAATTAAAAAAAATCAAGTTTATTCACTCTGTGATTTTTGGTGTATGATGAAACAATTAAGTTGAGAACACTGCACCCTGCTACATCCAATCCAAAACATATAAACCAACAGAATAAATGGAGACAACCACTCAAATAAAATAATAATAATAATAATAACAATAACAAACATGGAGAAAGGGCAAATACCACAGCAGTGACAGGTAATTCCCACTTCTCCTGGCAGCATTCTGTTAAAAAAACAATAAAAAGACTACAATGAAACTGTACATACAGTTCAAAAAGCTAAATGCAAAATAAATATCTCCTCTTTCTCAGGATCTAGTTAATGATTATATGGATGACAGGCACAGGTTATTTCTGTATTGCTAGGATAAGTTTCATGGTGGCCAGCTTGTTTGGTGTTCTGAGTAAAGACTGAGGATCCTAGTTTACTGTGTGGTGGGCATTAATATTATTGCAAGTATCTTTCACCTTTTAATTCATCTTACATTTGTGTTGCACCTCTGTCATGTTTGTGCTTAACTGTGATGCCAACTTAATCTAATGCAACAGTTCAAAACAGAAAGGAGCAGGAAAAGAAAAAATGCAATCTGGATAGGTCTAATGACTTTTGAAAGCTGCTCAGGATGCAAGCACATATTGCTAAGTACATTAATTCTGACCTGTTGCCTGTAGGCATTGAATAATGTCCCTCAGATTCCTGTCTTGATTTAGCAGTTACTGAGGAGGAGTAGATGTTGTATCACCTCAGAAATAAAGATGTGCTATCTAATGAGGAATTGGTAGCTAAAGGGACTGAAACATGGAAGTAATTTCTGGTTCTTCAGGCAGTAATACCAGATACTGTGATTCTAAAAATGATTGCAGAGTTCTGGTAATGTAAGGGCCATGCATGGGAAGTGTTACTGCTTTTAATGAGGAGGGTTTAGTGAAAATCTCATCTTGTTGACACAAAAAAAATTAAAGAGCTATAGCTGACTCCAAAACTAAATTAATTACACGATGGTATAAAAATGGCGGTTGAATGAGATCAAATGATTGATATCCTTAAATCTAATATGAGTGTCTAGCAGTTTGAGTTACATCAGCTATCTAATGCTATCAAATACAGAGAACTAATTTTCAATAATAAATAGAAAGTCGTATAAGAAGAAAATAACAAGTTAAAAGAAAGCTAAATTTACAAGTTATAAAGTAAGAAGAGGCTTGCAGACTTTAAGATGAGAGTCCTCCAAAGATAAATTAAAGATTTTGGACATTCTTAGGTTATGGGACTATATCATTCCAGAGGAAGCTGTCTATAGAACAACTGCTACCTTGACAGTCTTTTTTCTTATATGATACTAAATCTGCATTTGCCTATGACAGGTGCCACTGAGTTATTAGAAGACGGCAAGTTAAAACTAGACTGCATCCTATTTTAGTTAATTTAAAATTCCTGCAGCAAAGTAACAAGATGTTTGCATATGGTTTTAAAACCAATTGAGTTACAACTTACACTGGAGGGTGTTACTATTCTTTTTTTTTCTGAGTCTCTTACCCTGATACTTAACAAGAGGCAACTGTTTTCACCAGCTGCTCTGGGAAAAAAATAATAAAAATGCTTAACTTGTTCCAGCGTGATAACAGCATGAGTGGAATGCCATGTTAATGGTGTTTGAGACAGTGTGGGATGGAACATTTAGCTAGCTGGGAATTCATTCTCAGTCTGACTTTCCTTGAATGTTCTTCCTACAGCACTCACCTTAATACTTAGTCCAGATTGGAAGATGTTTCATAGGTTTGATAAAATGATGAGGCCTCTCTTTCTTATATTTTTTATGTACGAGTTAAACAACCAAGTGCAGCTTCAGATATTTACTGTTGATGTTTTAAAAATATATAAAATGGATTTACAAGGAATAATTTAACAATAATTACATTTACTGTTATTCATCACTTTCCAGTGAACATTTTTTGAGAAACTAAGAAACAACACCATAACAGATTGTTCAAGATGGCGCTATTAACAATTATTTCCCAATTGTGAACTGTACATGCTAATGGGGTGCATATATTGTACAGGCAAAGGAAAAACATCTATTTGAGATCAATATGAAAATATTTTTGAATACATGAAACATCTGCTAATGAACAAATTAGTGTTGTTAAGCAAAGAAATCCAACAATCAAATTTATTGCGGATAAATCTTTTCCCAGTTAATGGAGTTCTGATTATTGGTAAAAATAATGATGATCTTTACCACAGATCAAGTTTTGCTGGCATGAACAGACACATTTTGTTAACTACTATTGAAATATCTGAGAACCAAATAACTACTTTATTGACTATTTGAGTTTCTTGAGTATTGAGCATGGGCTTCAAGAGATATGTGGTTCTACAATTTTGTTAGTAAGCTGATTGGAATGCAATATTGCCACCTGCCTGTGATGGGTCTTGGACTCTTATCAAGTGTGACATGATTCTTTGCTAAAGCAGTATATGGCTCTATAAGACTAGCTGAAACCTAGCAACAGAATTTTCCTAAAGATAAAGAGTTGTTTATTGTGTTGATAGACTGGCCTCCGATACTGAATTTTGGGATGTCTATGGGTCTCATCACATATCATATGAGGTTGTCCTTCTTTTATTGGTATGATCACAAATGCTTTAAGTTTAATATTTCCTTTTTTAAACTTTCAAGTCATAGAAGATGCTTTTTGTCTCAACGGGTATGAGATAAACAAGTGGTGGCCTTTTTGATAGACATAATTTTGAAATGCTGTCAAGATAATTAGAACCAGTCATCTTCACTTGGCACCACAAGTGATGCCATGAAGGCCAGCATATTTGCATAACTAGATACTTATGGGATCAAACACAAGCAAAACACTATATCATCATTTGAAACAACCTGTCAAGTTCATCTAGCTACTGATTACCAAACGTATGACCCTACTCAGGAAATTTTGTTTTTTGAGATGTGATACAGAATCTGCATTGTTTACACATAGTAAGGCCTTGTTGAGTTTAATTCTGGTGTTTGCCAAAAAAATCAACTACTAAAAAATGTAAATCAAAATCTAAACCAACCATACTAGAAGTAGTGAATGTAGCAACAGAGATAAAAGAACTGAACGTGGGGTCTTTAGAAAAGGGTAGGAGCAAATTACATAGAAAAAATGGAATTGTGGCAACAATACATGCAGAATAATGCTTTGCAGGAGGAATGAGCTTTGTAATGTTTGACTGGCATTGACTGTATAGAAGATTATGTCTGCAACTGAAAGTATGTAAATATTGTTTGTTTTCATTTATATAAATGCACAACTGTCTATGTCATGAGTGATAATTCAATAAATATATTTTAGTATAAAAATATGACTCCACTCCATTAAAAAGTTATTACTACAAATAAAACAAACTGAAATAAAATATGATAATTCAGGCAAGCTGTTTATAAAAAGAATGTGTCTTTTCTTTAACAAGTCAGAGAGACAACTGGTTAAGCAGTGTCATAAAGCCTTAACAATTACTAGCTAGCTATATTGGATATAGATGGCAATCCAACTAAGGCAGATTTACAACACTGTGTTAGCAGTTACTTCAATATAATTTATAATTACAAAATTTGAAAAATAAAATTGTACAATTTATTAGTCAAAACAGTGTGAACAAAAATCCTACTAACAATAAAACACTTGAAGGGCACAAAGGCTGTGGGACTGGACCAACTGCCTGCAGACTTCTGTCAAATTTTTAGTGATTTATTTGCTCCTATTTTGTTAAAAATGACTCACCTTTCATTCATACTTAACTGGGGAATTCCAAGTTCCATGCAGTTACTGAATGTGGTACTGATTAAGAAAGAAGGAAAACTGAGTCAGTATCTAGATCACTACTGACTAATTTCTCTTTTAAGCTTATATTATAAGATTGTAACAAAAACTATTAACAGTAAAGTACTCACTGATGTAGAAGATAGGATGGTGACTAAATTGATTATATTAGACCAGGTATTATATCCATTACATTTTGTATTTTGCCCTACTTGGCAAATGGCTTGTGCAAATAAACTGCTTCATTGGATCATTTTATACATAGTCAGTTATGGTCTACAGCAATAAAACTGTAAACATCATCTCTGATGGTGCCAAGAAAGTTTTTGATTCTATTAACAGATTAATTATTTGGAATATTCCCCAGCTGTTTGAGGTACCAAACCAATTTAAGAAGTAATTTAAAATGTGTACAGAAATACGTTTGTATCCTTTAAGGTCAATAATGTATTTACTGCACAGCTGTAAATGTAAAATGGCATTTGCCAAGGCTGCCATTTGGCAGCCACACTCTTTGTTTTGGTTATTGATCCACTCCTAGAGATGATCTCAGCAATTATGTAGATTAAGACACACCATCTTAGTTTGTGCAATTGTAGGCAGGGGACAGGAGCTGTTGACCAGCATCCCGAAGTTGATGTTAGTTACTGCTGGAGTCTCTGCTTCAAAAGTTAACCCATTCTGCAGAAAAATTGTGGGGGCAAAGGATCAAAATCAGGGACAATATTCAAATATGTAACAGAACAGAATTTTTTTGGACAAGTATAAAACTGTAATGTACGACATTGTTGAGTAACTGACTGCAGTCATCAGCAATTTAATAGAAAATCAAAAAAAATATTACAAGAGACAGGGTAAAAACACAAGACAAACCAGAGACAGTTGGTAGGTGGATTTCTTCTTATTTTATCATCCTTTGAAATTAGTTTAACAAAACAGTAGGTTTCATAAGAGCATGCACTTTCTGAACATTAAGAAATGTCATCTTATAATGTCCATCACGTTACTAAAATCACTTAAGAAGTTAACAGGAGAGCATTAAGTTAACAGAAGAACAAAAGTTAAGTTAACAGAAGAGTTGGCCCTGTGGCCTAATGGATAAGGTGGCTGACTTCTGATCAGAAGATTGTAGACTTGAGTCCTACCATGGTCTCACAACAAGTAATGTAGCCCTTCGGGAGGCAAGTTGACATAATGGTTAAGGGGTTTACCTTACAAACACAAGGTGCAGGGTTTGATTTTTACATGGGCTAATTGGCTAGTCGTACAATGGCAGTCAGCCTAGCACTAATCTATGAACCTATGAGCAAGGTTTTATACAAATATACACTTTCCTAATGATAAGTATGAAACCCCACCCAGTTTCAAGCAACCAATCAACACACACCTCACTCTAAGCCCATTGCACACTCAAACACTCAATCAAAATAAGCCTCACGCTGTTAACCCATCCCACCTACCTTAGTTAACAAACACCTTTTTCAACTGTAGTACAACCAGCTTCAACTCATCACTCCCAACCCTTTCTCTCCCACATCCTATTCTGGTACTTCTGTATTCACCAAACATTCACCAATGTCACTAATACACTTCACTGTATTACCACTTCTTTTTTTCTCACTATGTCTCATACTACTTCTACACCTTACACCATTACATCCTACTCGTACAGTACCAAAACCCACCTCTTGTACAGCTATCCAGCTTCCTAAACACAACTCCTATTCCACAATATCTCCTAGTCTTTATTCCATTAACACATTATTGTTCTTCAAACATACAATCCTATCACATACACAGCTAACTCTTCAAACTACCCTCTTCATAACTCAATTTAACTCTAAGTATAAACTGCTTCAACAACACCACTTAAACAGTACATCCACACTTCCCCAATGTGGAGACATCCACCCCAACCCAGGACCCACTCCAACTACCTTCCCACCTCCCAAACCTCATAAATCCCTAAAGCTCACTACCATTAATATATAAAGTATCAGAAACAAAATTCCAGAATTCCATGCCTGGGTAGCATATTCCAGACCCAATATAATTGCTGTAACCAAGACATGGCTAAAACCATACATAAAAGACACAGAGTTCCTCCCTCCAGGTTTCTCCTGCCTAAGGTCTGACAGACCCCACAAGAAAGGGGGAGGAGTTGCTCTTCTTTATCCTAACTCTTTCACCATCATTCCTTACCCAAGCTCCATTCCCCAATTCTCTGCAGCTGAACTCATCATTGCACATCTAAAACTAAATGATTTCAAAAGTCTGTGCTTGATAGCCATTTACATCCCACCCGGCAACAATGTTTCTGTCTTAGAAGAAACATTAGCCTGGACCTCAAATAATACCCACAGTGAAACTACAATCCTAGGGGATGTCAACATAAATTGGCTAGACCATACAAATCCTTCTCCAAATGCTTCCATCAACCTCTATAACTTCACTCAGCTCATTACTACCATAACCAGGTCTAGCAATAACACTAACAAAGGCACCTTACTTGACTGGGTCTTAGTGTCCGATCCCAACAAAATTACATCTGCAGGAACTATACCCTGCAATATCAGTGACCATCTGCCCATATACTATGGTATATGGTATATATCCTATATATCATATAACACATGCCATCTCCTCAACCTTACATGAGCACCAGTACAGACCCTCTAGATGGCTAACTAACTTCAACCCCATAAGCTTCAATGAAACATTAAGCAAAATCAATTGGAGCATTCTAAAGCATTTGCCTCTAGATGAAGCAGTTGAATTTTTCAATTCAACTTTCCTTAGTATATTCAACAGAATGGCCCCCCTCCAGAATAAGAGAATCAAAGCAAATCACGCAATTTGGCTTTCTAGAGACACAAAAAAACTTATGAATACCAGAGACCGAGCATGAAAAAAAATGGCATAATAGTAAAAACCCCATAGATCTCCAGCTTTTCAAACAACTCCGCTATCAAGTAAAGTGTCTAGTTATTAATGATAAAAAACAGTACTACTTCCATCTCCAAAACAAACACAACTATAACCCAAAACAGTTCTGGAATTCAGTCTCCACTCTATTAAACTCTGGCACCAAAAGCAATCCTTGCCCAAACCCTGACAAAACCCCCACTGAACTAGCTACCCTTTTCAACTCCTACTTCATAGACACTATATCCAAACTTGCTTCCACCTTTCCTACAGCTACTCACAACAGCAACCCCACTTCTACAAACCATACCCCAGAAAAGACATCCCATCAGTCTTTCTCCTTATCTCACGTTCCCACTTCCACTATTTCTAAACTCCTGCTAAAACTCAAACCCGGTAGCACCGCCCCAGACAGTTTACCCCCAGAATACCTTCAAATGTCTGCCAAGTTCATCAGCTACCCCATAAGCATTCTCATAAATAGATCTATCCAAGAAGCCTATGTACCATCCATTTAGAAGAAAGCTTATATCATACCCTTACATAAAGGCGGTAATAATTCAGACATCTCAAATTTCTTCCCTATAGCCATTCTATCTTCTATTTCTAAAATAATGAAAACATTTATTAAAATTCAACTCATGGATTACCTATCCCAAAACCAACTACTTTCCACAACTCAGCATAGATTCTGCCCTGGCCATAGTACTACAACTGCTCTCCTATCCTTCCTAGACACTGTTAACCACAGCCGCAATGATGGTAAACTTGTCTCCGCACTCTTTCTTGAACAATCTAAAGCTTTCAACACCATCTCCCATCCTCTCCTCCTTTCTAAGCACTCACACCTTGACTTGTTCACACCTATCCTTAACTGGTTCACAAGTTACCTCACAAATAGATAACAATCCACTAAATGGTTGCACTCTTTCTCTCCTTTTCCTCATTACGTCTACCGGAGTTCCCCAAGGATCCATCTTAGGCCCCTCCTGTTCAGTATTTTTATTAATGACTTTCACTCCACTCTCACTCAAGCATCTGTAGTTCAATACATGGATGATTCTACTATTATCTGCTCTGGTAACTCTGAAACCGAACTACTGACCATCACCCAAAATGCTTTCTATATTACTGAAACCTGGATGACAAATAATCACCTTGCCCTCAACCCAAATAAAACTAAACTCTTGCTCTTTACGCCCCAGAAAAGTAACACCATTAATAAATCTGATTTAATAATTTTCTCCTCCAACAACACTGCCTTAGAGGTAGTTTCCCATACTAAGTTACTTGGCATAACCTTAGATGACAACTTAACCTTTGACCAACACATCCACAACACCATCAAAAAAACACACCAAACACTTGGTACCTTCTACCGACATAAACACTTTTTAAACTACTCTACTAAAAAAACACTTGCTCAAACTTTTCTCCTACCTTCTCTCCTCTATGGTGTCCCCATTCTGACAAACATCCAATTGTCATTAAAAAATAAAATGGAGAGCTGCTATAACAAAATTGCCAAATTCGTTACTAGAGCAAAATATTCCTCCCACCACTGTCACTCATTACAGTCCCTGAAATGGCTAGAACTCCCACAACACCTAACTTACATGCAACTAGCCACAGCACACAAATTCATCTATAATTCCTCCAAATGCCCAGCCCTGGCTTCACTTCTGACTCTTTATCAACCAAATTGTTCGCTAAGATCTGAAAATCACTTACCCAAGTTAAGAGACCTAAACTCCCTGTAGGCCAATACCTTTACTCTTTCACTGTAGCTAAACTCTGGAATGCCCTTCCACCTTGTCTATGGACTATAAATAATGCCCCATCATTCAAAAAATCACTCTACCAACATCTCTCCTCTCATTGGCTATGCCCTTGCACCATCCCCAATTCCTCAGTCACCTGATTACTAACCTGACTCATCTCTCAGATACCCACACTCTTCTTCACTCTTCCTGTTGTGCACTCACCCTTAATCACAGCACAGTGTGCCTCACCCTACCTCACATGGGGTAAGTGCAGATTATCATTATCTGTCTGATCTATTGAATACCTGCCAAGCACCCGAGTCTTCCACAGAATTATACTATACATTGCCTGTGTTACTGTGGCACTTCTGACTACTATATTATTCTATTGTATATTGTTAAATGCTGTCATTACTCTTGTATATTGTTAAATGCTGTTATTAACTCTCTAAATAATTTAATTATGTACATTTTTTTTGAGCTTTTCTCTCTGGGCCTCCACTGAAAATGGGCTCATTTCAGCCCAGTGGACTTTCCTTGTTAACAAAAGCAAATAAATAAATAAATAAATAAAATAATGTCCAGTACTAACTGACTGACTTCAATCCTTAGCAATTTACAAGAAAATCAACAAAACCTTAGGAGCAGCAGGGTGAAAACATGAGGCAAAAACTAACATGGATATTTGAGTGCTCTTTAAGTGAAAGGTTTCCTACCCATTGTAAAGTGTTCTTCCCTAACCCAATTCAAGTGTAACTAGGACTAGGGATGCTTAATTAGAAATTTACCCCTGGTTTGGCACCTATGTCTCTAGTAGAGAGGCATCCTATAAATGTTTAACTACTGATGCTGAAGCCTACATATGCCCAATAAAACAACCCTAGGGTATCAATACTTGTCACATACCTTTGGGAAGCATGGCTAGGCTTAAAAAGGCCCTCTGGGGTTATTAGCCTAGCAATCACCTATGAACCAAAAGTTCATCCAAGCCTATATCTTTCTGAATTATGAGAAGTAAGAAACTTTAATGTCCAGTATTACTGACAGACTACAATTCTCAATGATTAAATAATAGAAATGCATGAAACGTTCTTTAAGTGGGCAGTAATAACCCTCACATCCCTGGTGCTGTGTCACAAGTCCCATCACACCATGGCAGCACTTGCTACAGTGCATCCTGGTGTGTGTTAATCTAAACCTCACCCAGATTTCACCTAGAAGACATGTTTCCTCAACCAAGTCACAACTATACAGTAACACTGTACAAATATGACCTTTTTTTCTTATACAGACTATGGGTCTGACTTCTACATACTGAATGATATCTTTAATAAGGTTACGACAACTATTGGCTAATCAATAAAAGGGATTAAATTGAAAATGTTTATTTTGGGCTCTCAGCCTAAAATTCCAATTGATGATCCTTTACTGGTAGAGTGCCATAAATCATTACCTTCACTGAAATGGCTGACGTTTTCCCACAAAATAAACCTTTTTCTTTTACTTGAACTTCACTGCACATCCTTCAGATGAATGGGTAAACTCCATTAGATGCATTTTTCAAATGTTTTTAGGGTGATGTGGGTGTTTCAGAATTGATAGGATACAATAATTGAAGGCTGGGAGAAAGGATGAATAACAGCTCCTCAGAGAACTGTATATATCTCATAATTTTTCTGAATCTTGTAGGACTCCAATATGGATCTACTTGTTACATTAACATTTTCAAGAATTATTTTAAATCTGGTAGTGTCTTAGAAGTGACTGAAAATAGATTTTCACTTAACTGTATTCCAGATGCTGTACTTTGAACTAAGAACATCTTTTCTTCATAGCAAAATGCTGCAGTTCCATGGTCACTGAGCATGATTATTTCATATGTTAACTTTATTGTTCATATATTTGAAAGGAAAAACATAGAAAGATATTTCTCACATATTTATTCAGATAGTTTAATCTCTTCTGCTTAATGTGCTGGTAAAAAGACTGATCATTGGATTAGCAAATGCATTCCACTTCTATTTCCAACTTTACACATTGCTGTGGGTTCTTTTCCCACACCAGACAGAGGGATTACTAATACTACAATGCTGCATCAGGGGATACTGAACTCCTAAATGTGTCATCCTTCGGATGAGAAGTTAACCAAGATATCATCTGCTTCAGTTGGTGGTAGCTAAGGTGGATATAAAAGATTCCACGGCAACTACTGAAAAGAGTAGGGGGTCCTTTATTTATATACAAAATAATTCTTATTTACAACACATTTACAAATGTACAGATATATAAACATACAAATATATTTACAGATATTCATAAATCTGATGTTGTTAATCTTTATTTCATCCTTGACAGATGGGTTTGGTTCTGATATCAGAACCAACTCAGCCGTTACTACAGCTCACGCCAGCCAAGAGCTTCACCTCTACCCCGAATCCCTCTCTCTCAATTATCTTAGATCTCCTTTGCCGCTTTCTGAAATTTTTGTCTTTTTTTCTTAAGCTTCTGCTTCTTTCCTGTTTTATCTTTCTTCACACACACAGTGTATTCCTCTAAGTATCATCACTGATACTTTCCCCCTTTACACTTTTGTGTATTTCCCCATTGATTGTTTCCCCTCCTCTCTCTCTCTCTCTCTCATAGTTTTTCTCATCCCTGTACATGCTAGTATATTCCTTCAACTGCTTTCCTTCCTAAATATAGGAAAATAGTAAAAATAATATTCTTTCTGTAGTCTCTTCCACTTCTTTGAAGAGTGATAGCTTTTTCTTTAGCTGCTTTTTGTCTAACTAGTTACTTGTTTTGACATGGCTGAAAACAGTAAGGCCCCTTCTGGTTTCATAAAATGCCAGAAGTGTGTCCATAAAATCCCCTCCTTGGATTTCCATTCTTTATGTGTGCATTGTCTCAGCCCACACTACTTACAGGAAGACTGCAGGATTTGTCACTCCTTCAGCCACAGGGCTCTTGTGGAGAGGTGTAATAAACTCATTCCAAAAGGACTACTTCTGTCAGCTTTTGGGGAAGCTTTATCCACTGTAGATAAAGTGAAGACAGATGTTTCATTCCCTTCAACCTCCTCTTCTACTGAAAAATCTAATAAAAGAAGTCTCTTGGTTCAGACCTCCCCATCAGATCCAAAAGTCAAAAAATTGAAGGCCTTGGTTCCAAAAGTTCCCATGGAACAGCAGGCGTCTGCTACTGACACTCCTGTGCTGGCATCCACTCCAGCACCGATTGCAATTCTGACCCTTCGACATTGAAGGCCTCAAGGCAGGGAATGAATACTGTCTCGCCTACTAAGACTTTTTTGCCTAGATCTACATACTCTCCGTCAATTGATCCCTTAGCTGGGGAGCTCCCTGAAGTATTATTGCAGAGGCCTAAGTCTCCTTCCTCGTAGTCTGTCTGCTCCACCAAATGTCTCTCAGAATTCAACACGGAGAGGCTGGTGAATAAACTTTTGTGGGCTATAGGGCTTTCAGGCCCCCCTTTGGTATTGATCCCTTCGGGTCTTGGTACAGAAACATCCTTCACACCATTAACTACTCCTCTTCTAACCTCCTTGGAGGTCTTAGAGCCCACTGTTCTGGATCTCCAGGTAGCAACCGCACTGGCTCCAGAGTTGTTCATTTCTATGGAGCCAGTAGTTACCCTGAGCTCTTTCATTGTTTCTGAACCAGAGACCTCCCAGAGCCCTGGCTATCTTGCCAGTTCCCAGAGGTCTCTGGTTCGGAAACAACCAAAAGAGCTCAGGGAAACTACTGAACCAGAGACCTCCCAGAGCCGTGGCTACCTTACCAGTTCCAGGGAACAGGTATCAACTCCAGGTTTTTTGGAGCCATCCATGCTCCTCAGGGCTTCGGTTTGAGTTAGTTCGGCTCTGGCTTTCGAGTATTGACTGACCCCAGTTCTGAACTCCCTTCCTTCTTCATGGGGGTGTTTGAGGCTATGCAGAGGGCTCTTTCTCTTGCAGAGACACACTTGGTGCCTAACCTCTCAGAACAAGTACCTCCCTCCAGCTCGATTATTCCTCCCACCTTTCCACTGGGGCAGTGGGTGCTGAAGCTTCAGGTGTCACAAGCACAGGTACTGTCATCTTCTGATACCACCCCAGATTATCCCCCTGAGGAGGTCCCTCTGAAAAAGAAGTGCAAGAGGAAGCACTTGGTTTCCCTCCAGGAATCAGTCACTAAAGACACATATTTTGATGAGGGGAAGGGTCCCCACTGTCACCTTCTGAAGATGTCTCATTTGGAGACATCTTGGAAATTTTAAAACAGAGGGGTGGCTAGAAGTCCCAAAACCCTTCCTCTGAGAAATATGTTTACTTGCAGGCTTTCGGCACCCGCCCTTCTACTTCTTGGGTACTCCACCCACTGATAAACTCATTCACTTGATTTCACAGTGGGAAAGGAAGGCTCCAGACACCATCGAGCCCATCCCCAAAGGATCAGATAAAATACTTTCCACACCTGAAGACAAACAGTTTTGGGCCAAGGGGTTAGCAGTTGATGCTACGGTAGTAGTGGCTGCCACTAAAAAGGAACTAGCTCTGGAGAGTTCTTCTGTTCATCCACCCAAAAGGGAGTCTCGGTACATAGACAGATTTGGGAATTGGGTCTATGCTTCATCAACCTTCACCATACGGTCCTTGAACTTTTTGGCACATTTCACCAGACTCCAATGGGATCTGATTAAGGAGTTGTCAGACACCGTGGCAGGAGCTGTAGCTGAGGGATTCCAAGAGAAAAAGGCTTCCCAGTTATCCACCCTGGCATCTGTGTCTAATTTGTCAATGAGGCTGATTCCTCATACAGCCGAAGAGATGTCTAGAGTAGCGGATACAGGCATAGCCATTTGGAGACACACCTGGCTGTGCCTATGTGATTTTGTGGAACCATTCAAATCTTCTTTTCTTTTTGTTTTGATGCAACATCTTTGTTTGCCCTGAAAGTGAAATAGACGTTATCCAGGTGTGAAAAAGATGGTAAGGCCCTTTCTGCTGTGAGCATATGTTTATCCACCCACCCCCAAAGGAACCAGATAAGTGGTGGAAAAATGTGGTTCAGAAAATCCCAAAGGCCTTTCCAAGACACACATGGATAGAGTTCTCCCAGGGGCAGAGGAGGGAACCAAAATTAAGATGGTGCCCTCACGGCAGAGGTGGTCCACAAAACCAGGGCTTTAGGGATTCCTTCCCAGGCAAGCCCTTTCAGTGTTCCTGAAGGGAGGCCCAATTGTCTTATTGGTTCATAGGTATTTAGTGGGCTAACGACTGCAAGGGCCTTTTTAAGCCTAGCCATGCAACCCAAATCTCTGAAAAGTTCTGCTACCCTTGATAAGTGTAAGCATAGGCCTGGGAGATGAACCATTTTCAGGTTATCTGTGTCCATTAGAGACATATGTGCCATGCCAGGGATGAATTTCAGGTCTTCCTCTAGAGGCAGCTGGGGGGCACATTCTTGCACCTAAATGCCTGGCTAAACTTAACAACAGATTCCTGGGTGCAATGGATCATATCCAGAGGTTATACCATTCCCTTTTCTCAATCTCGCCTGCTTATAAGAAAATCTCCAGTGTTCCACCCAATCAGAGGGATTCAGCAGTGCAAGACATCCAGAAACTGCTGGTCAAAAGAGTCCTTTAGCAAGTCCTACCAGACCAAGAAGGATCCGGAACCTACTAAAGACTCTTTTTAATGCCAAAAAAAGACAGGGGACTGGAGACCACTTTTGG
Source organism: Protopterus annectens (assembly GCF_019279795.1). NCBI lineage: Eukaryota > Metazoa > Chordata > Ceratodontiformes > Protopteridae > Protopterus > Protopterus annectens. The sequence continues at coordinate 1,873,090,772 of NC_056733.1, forward strand.
ATCTCAGTGTACTGAACAAATCTGTTCAGCAAACAAAGTTCTGGATGGTCACTGTACAGTCTATCTTTCCCTTTCTGAAGAAAGATGACTGGATGTGCTCAACAGACCTTCAGGATGTGTATTACCATGTAAAACTGGACAAACACTCCAGAAAGTTCTTCTGTTTCTGGCTGGGAGCCAGTAATTACCAATTTAGAGTACTGCCCTCTGGACTCACCACAGCCCTCAGGGTGTTCACCAAATGCATGGCAGCAGTAGCTGCTCACTAGAGACTGCAAAGATTCTGAGTGTTTCCGTACTTGGATGACTGGCTCATAACTGCTTTGACCAAGCATCAGTTGAAAATAGCTTATTAAAATAAAAAAACAAGGTAGCAAACCAGCAAGACCAAAATAAAACTTTTAAATAGTGTCTATTGTAAATGTAGTAAGCACTTTCATGATTAACAGACTGCTTCATTACAACTCAAAGCCTTATTTAAACAAGCAACCGATCAGCATTCAATACAAAAATTTTAACAACTAAACACTACACTTACAAACATATATCTTAAAACCTACAATGGGGATATATAGGACAATATGAATAGAAAAGCAATGCCTATTCAACAAATATAAAATAAAAAATAAATGTATATTAATGTGGCATCATATGAGCATATAAAAAAGGCTTAAGTGAAACCATCTCATTAAGCCCTGGTGGTTTATCTGCATTAAAATACATTATCCATTTTTGTTCTGCCTTTTCTGTTTTGTTTTTCAAATTCCCACCCCTAATATTTTCTTTAACTACTTCTAATACAAAAAAAGTTAAACTTATGTTGTATTCCTTCAGTTATGACATGTCTAGCTAAGGTACTACTCTCTTTGTCATTCCTTATATCCCTAATATGTTCCAAAATATGATCTCTAAATTAAAGGTTCATCTTTTTTTTTTTTTTTATTTATGATTATCAGTTGATAATAGTCAGAGACTACCCTCTCAACATATGTGTCCATCTGGGGATCACGGTAAATCTAGAAAGTCGTGTTTAACCCCAACACAAAATTTAGAGTTCACAGAGGCAACACTGAATACTCAAACAATGATAGCAACTCTTCCTGCAGAATAGTCCTGCAAGCTCTAGGATATATGACAACTTCTATAACTCTAGTGCCACTAGCCAGGTTACATATGAGAATTCTGCAATGGCGACTAGCCTCCCAGTGGTCCATCCTTCATCACTCGCTGTCAGGCCAAGCTCTGATCACCAACCACTGCAAAATGGATCTTCTTTGGTGGATACATTCCGAACAAGTTCTTCACAGCCATCCCTTTGTTTTTCCTGATCCCACAGCCATAGTGACCATGGGGGGGGGGGGGGGGCATTTTCTGGACAAGACAGTCCAAGGCACTTGGTCCCCATTAGAGCCCAACTGGCACACTGATGTCCTGGTGATAAGAGCAGTGCTTCTTGCATTGCAGGCCTTTCAGACAGCTCTTCCTCAGGAGACTATTGCAATTCAAACAGAGAATTTGTCAGTAGTTTTGTACATCCAGTATGCCACATCCTTTTATCTGCTCACAAACCTTCCATTCAAAAACTGTACTCCAGTAAGTGGAAGAAGTTTACTATCTGGGCCTTGAAAAACAAACTTATCCTCTTTCTGCTTCCATAGAACATGTCTTAGATTTTTTATCCTCTCTGTTTAATGCTGGAGCCTCTCTTTCCACTATCAAACTACAATTTTCTGCTATCTCTAATTTTCATAAAGGTTTGGATGAATGTTCTTTAGCCTCTCATAGACTTTGAAAATCATGTCTAAGAGGCATACTTCTCTTAAAACCCCCTTTCAAAGATCCGACTCCTCCTTGGGACTTGTACCTAGTACTTCAAGCAGTAATACATTCCCCCTTTGAACCTTCTGCAGAATACAATCTGAAGCTTTTATCTTGGAAGACACTCTTTTTGGTAGCCATTACTTCTGCCAGGAGGATGTTGGAGATCCAGGCCTTATCATCTGAACCTCCTTACCCAGTTTTTCATAAGGATAGGGTATCTTTATGAATGAACTCCTCTTTCTACCCAAGGTAGAATCGGAGGCTAATATTAACCAGATGATTCATTTACCGGCCTTCTTCCCAAATCATTCTAACAAAGGAGAATACACCCTACATCCACTAGATGTCCATAGACAATTACATTTCTATCTTCACAGAATGAAAATCATAAGACAATCAAGTCAACTGTTTGTTTCCTTTTCCAGTGCAAAGTTGAGCAAGGCAGTCAGCAAGATTACTCCCTCTAAGTGGCTGAAAGGCTGCATTTTATTAATTTATGATAAGAATAAATTAACCTTGCCTAAACCTGTCAAAACACATTCTGCAAGGTCCATACCCACTTTAGCTGTCTTCCAGTCCAGAGCTTCAATGGATGATATATGTGCAGCAACTACTTGGGCTTCTCCCCATACCTTTATTACTCATTACAAACTGGACTTGGCCTGTAGGGGAAGATCATCCTTTGGCTCGATGGTGCTCAGGACTGTGAGTCCACCCAAGACTTTAGGTAGCTAGGGACTCTGTCCCATCTGTCAAGGATGAAATGAAGATGATCAACATCAGATAAAGAAGTTATGTACTCACCATAATGTTTTATCTGTGTTGTCTATTTTCATTCATCCTTGACTTCCCTCACTCCTTCCCTCGACCTCAAAGATTTTTTGGTGGAGCGAATCATATTCACTTGGACGATTACGTTTTCCAAGCACAGTAGATAAGGCTTCCATCTGGCTTACCTTATACATATATAAATATATACATACAATTGTACATATGGTTTATATGTTTCGATATTTTTTTGCAAACTTGATCCAGTGTCCAGCTTTTCAAAAAAAAAAAATATTTTATGACACCCTTATTAGCCTCCACATTCGTCATGCTTGGTATATGTATAACTTTTCTCTTTCTATTTTTAAACAACATTACAATCTCAGACAAAAGTCCATAAATCCCTTTTGACATAAACTTTTGCAATGTCCAGTACTTCTTTACATAAAGTTTTCAAATGTCCTTTCAAAGTCTCTCTTTCTACCTCTATTTAAAATTGTACATTTATTTATTTATTTATTTATTTATTTATTTATTTACATTTGTTGACCGGGAGTGTCCGACTGGACGCAGGTCCATTTTCAGCGGAGGCCCAGGGAGAAAAGCTCCACAGTTAAAATAAACAGACAGTAGTTACATTGGATTAGATAGCAATTAACAATTTAACATAGCAATTACTTACAACATATTTACAGATGAAGAACATAGTACATCAGTAGACAACTAGAATCTTTATCTGTGAAGTACATAACAGACATTAACAAATGTTACAATAAGAAGTTCCTGCTGTATAATAAGTACTAGGCTTATGAGCATCTGAGCTTGCTATAATCAAGGTAGTTAGTGGAGTGGTAAGAAAGGTAGTTTTTGGATGGGGTGGGTGATATTAGAGTGGGAGTTGCAAGGGCATAGCCAGCATGTTTTTAGGTGTGCTTTTAGTAACGTTTTGAAGTGGGTGCATGATGCTATGGAGGTAATTGTGGGTGGGAGGGAGTTCGATAATTTAGCTATGGTGCAAGAGAATAGTGCTTCACCAGCAGAGTTATTGGCTTTAGTGATCTGCAAATGACTTTTGTTGCTGGATCTTAGTGGTCTGGTGATGCGATAGGGTTGGAGTAGATTCTGGAGGGATGGGACATTTAGTGGATGGTTTACTAGTTTGTGGGCGAGTGAGAGTTGATACCATTGAAGGAGGTGAGGGAGTTCAAGCCAGCCCAGTTCAGCAAGTGAGAGACAGTGGTGACTACGGTAGGATGCCCCTGTGGCGAATTTGGCGATTTTGTTGTAGCAGGTCTCTAGCTTGTTTAGATCGCATTGCCTTATGTTGGTATATATTGGCGAGGCATAAAGTAGGGTGGAGATAAGGTGGGAATTTTCTACTGAAATCTTTGCTGCTTTGGTGAGAAGTTGCTTATTTCTGTATAACACTCCTAGTGTTTTGTGGACTTTTTTATGGTCATGGATATGTGAATGTGAAATTTTAGTTTATTGTCTATTTCCACTCCTAGCAATTTGGTGTGTTCAGTTGGGTATATAGTGGTGTTGTCTTTTGCTGTGATGTTAAAGTGAGAGTTGTTTTGAGTATGTTTGGTGGGTTGGAAAACGAGTGGTTTAGTTTTGTTAGGGTTGAGTATTAATTGGGCATCGGATAACCAAGTTTCAACAAAGGAAAAGGCTTTCTGTGTGACTTTTTGCAGTTTGGGTAGGGACTGGGCTGAGCAGATGATGGTTGAGTCATCTGCGTATTGTATGAGTGTGCCATGTTTGGTGGCAGAGGCTAGATTATTGGTGAAAATAGAGAAGAGTAGGGGTCCAAGGATGGATCCTTGGGGAACCCCTATGGAGACAGGTAGTTGGGGAGATATGTCATTCTGCCATGCAACGGATTGTTGGCGGTCAGACAGGTAACTCTGAAACCAGTTGATGACTGATTGAGAGAAGGATAGGTTACTGAGGACAGAGATAAGTTGTTTGTGTGGGACCATGTCAAATGCTTTAGATAGGTCTAGGAAAGTAGCAGAGGAGAGATAGCCATTGTTTTTATGCTGAAGGATAGTGTTAGTAAAGGAGAGTAAGGCAGTGGTGGTGCTATGGTTTGGTCGGAAACCATGCTGAGTATTGGAAAGGAGGTTGTTAGTAAGGAGGTAGTCTGAGACCCGAGAGTGTATGCATCTCTCTAGTATTTTGGAGAGTGGAGAGAGAATAGCTATGGGGCGGTAACTGGTTAGTTCTGTGGAGGGTCCGCCTTTGTGGAGGCGAATTATATGTGATACTTTCCACAGTGTGGGAACGTAACTTTCTGACAGAGATCGGTTAATCAAGATGGATACTGGTTAGGCCAGAGCATCAGCTGTGATTTGTAGCTATTCACTTGGGAGGTTGTCTGCTGCTAATTTGGTGGGCTTAAGTTTAGTTAAGAGTTTTTTATGTTGGCGGTAGGTACAGGAGAAAAAGAGAAGGCAGTGGGGAGATTACTAGTTGAAGGTGTGGGTTGGAGGGGGGGGGGCGCCTTTGTGGAGGGGAATTATATGTGATACTTTCCACAGTGTGGGAACGTAACTTTCTGACAGAGATCGTTTAATCAAGATGGATAGTGGGTAGGCCAGAGCATCAGCTGTGATTTGTAGGTATTCACTTAGGAGGTTGTCTGCTGCTAATTGGTGGGCTTAAGTTTAGTTAAGAGTTTTTTATGTTGGAGGTAGGGTACAGGAGAAAAAGAGAAGGCAGTGGGGAGATTACTAGTTGAAGGTGTGGGTTGGAGGGGGGGTTGTGTTGTTTAGCTAGTGATAGTATGGTTTGTGTGGTGTGAATGAATTCCCTTTTTTGTTAATTTTTTTTGTTTTTTTGTTGAACATGAATTTCCTTTTTTGTTTCCATGTTAAATGCTTTTATCACTTAAAGAATTCCATGGGTTACAGTCTTTCTTTTTTCATATGCTTCAAGAAAATTTTCCACTAATTAAACAGTTTAAAAAAAATGTCATAAAATCTCTCTTTGTTAATAAGAATAAATGCTCTTACCTCATGTGCTTTTACACTCAAAGGAGCTATTAAATTGTCCAATACTTCATGTCTGTCCATTTCTTTGTCTTCTTTACTTTGAATCCTTTCTATGTACTTCTGTTTTTCATTTTCTTCTGCTTTCTTTTCTGCTACTCCTCTTTTGCCATTTTTTACTATCTCTGCTTATGTTTTCTTTTCCATCTTACCACTATTCTTCAGGATTTCCTCTGCATCATCCTTTTGTATTTTCTCCATAATGTCCCCCAGGAAACAACTCCTTCATTTTCTGGCTCAATCTGCATCAACATTTCTTTAAATAAATCATCCTGCAACCCTCCCAACTGCAGGGTTGTAATTACACGTCCATTAAATGCTGACTCATCTCCATCAAACAGATTTCTTTGAAACATCTCTGTAAAATCCTGCACATGTGCTCAGTCAGGTCTCGATATTTACTTTCTCCTCCGTTTCTCTCACCTCTCCATAATCTCCTTCTTCTCTCTTTCCATCTGCCTTACTGTTTCTCCAGGCCGCCTCTATACCTGAAACAGAAACAGGAGGTGCTCCTGCAAAATGGGTCCCACTCACAGCAATGATGAATCAGGGAAGTTCCCAATGTCCTGGCCAAAATTCCCCTAGTAGTACATATGTCACCTCAAGTCTTCCGCTGAAAAGAGGCCACTAACCTAGTGGGACTAACCTGGTCAGCAAAAGATAGATATATAGATAAATACATAAGAAAATAAATATTTTTGTGCAGACTAAAGATATTTTACATTGTAAAAATGCATAATATCTCTTATTTACAGAACTAAGACTAGAAGAAGCATCTTTGTTAAGTAGACAAAAAGGATCAATTATTTGTGCACTGAAATGGACTCAGATCAATGAATAAAGATGTTGCTGTAATCAGATGCAATTGCTGCTCTCCAAATGAAGCATAAGTGTAACCATTAAGGATTCATTTTATGTATCCTGCATACACCCGACCTTTTGTCACTGTGGATATCAGCCTACTTCCGTTTTTCATTGCTGGTAGTCATGTGGCCAGGCCCATAACTGGTGGAAACAGCCTTCTTTTCTTGTAAAGAAATTTGAAAGTATTGAAGCTGACCTTCATACTAACATACTACTACATGATAACGTTAATATGTTTTCTCTAGATCTTTGGAGAAAAATCATATTAGCTACTACTAGTACGGAGAGACTAATTCTGGAATATTGGAAAACTGAACAGTTGCTTGAATTTCAAAAGTTCACCTGGTATAAAGTATATGTTGAAAATATACTGGAAATCTGATGGTTTACTATTGAAATGTCGAACGACACTACATCGACTGTACTATGGTCGAACACGGAAGTTCAAAAATAGTAATGTCGACGACAAAAAAACAATCTAGGACTGTGTTTTAACATGGGTCGTGGTAGGGGAGATGTTTGTAGTTCTGAATAATACTGAACACCTACCTCGACCCATGTTAAAACCATTCCTAGATTGTTTTTTTGACGTTGACATTACTATTTTCGAACTTCCGTGTTCGACTATAGTACAGCCGATGTAGTGACGTTCGACATTTCAATAGTAAACCAAATCTGAAGTATGCTTTATCTGGATTGTGGATTGTTACAAATGTTTGCCAATAACATTGTTCTGTCATTAATAATGTAATTACTTGTTTGGAAGAGAAAAAAAAAATCTTCTACCCCACCCCCATTCCTGTCAAGCCAACCTTAACCCAGTAACTATAGGTTCGGAGTTATCGTGGCATTGTGGAAAAGGACTGAACTATAGGTGTCCCACTTCAGTACATCTTTTTTATTTTTTTAATTAGTATAAAACCAATTAAAAACGTTTCTCTTGTCTAGGATGCTGCCATTGCTGGCTAGCACAGTACATGTACTAGTCAGGTAATTACCCAACAGTTTCCCAGTATAACAAATAGGAATCAAATCCTGCAAATCAGTTGTACTCCTCTAACATAGTAACAGGACATGGGTAACCAATCCATGTTCTGTTACTACATATGTCCACATGAATTCTCATGTACCCTAACATATTAACAAGACATGGATAACAAATCAAACTCTTGTTACTATTTATACTAAGCACTGTATATAGCTGTCATCATGACTTCTCACTTGTATCTCTCTAACTTGGCAACAGGAAAGAGGCAGGCAACTAACCTATGTTACTGTTTATGCTAAGTATGTAAGACATTCATCTGCATGAAATCTTTCTTGCACACCATAACACAGGAACAGGACATTGGTAACAAATCAAAAGTCGCATTACTATGTATGCTAACCTCGTGAAATTCTCACTCATATGAACTCTCAATTATACCCCCTCTAACATAGCAACATGACATGGGTAGCCAAGCCATGTCCTTTTTCTATGTATGCTAAGCACCTGTGATATACATCACCATAAATTCTCACGCGTGTCTTTCCAACACAGCAATAGTACATGGGTTACTAATCAAAGTCCTATTTCTATATATACTAAGCACTTGAGTAATCATCTGCAATAAATCTCACCTGCACCTCTGAAACATAGTAACAGGGCATGTGTAGGCAAACAAACTTTTGTTAATTTGTATTCCAAGCACATGAGATATTTATTAGTATGAATTCTCACTTCCACCCCTGTAGCATAGCAACACTGTGAATCAATCTTCTGTGGCTGTGTATGCTAAAACCAACTGATCTCAGTGTTTTCCGAGTGATCTCTAGTCATCTGACTAGCGACAGCTGAAAACAGCAGGTTCTCTAATATTTTATAACAGTTTTGTTTCTTTCAGTATGCTTTTCTGTATGCTTGCAAGAAACAGCATATAGCAGAGTGCAATGATCACAGTGCACATTGCTCACAGCACAATTCTGCCACTGTTTACTGATTGAGTGGCTGTAGCAGCAAGTTACATCACAGGTGATCACAAGAAACAGCTGTTTGGGGGTGGCAGTCTGTACATAAAAGCAAAGGACAGTTAGGTAACCATGATCAAACAATTATTGCTATGACATGGTAGAGATGGAAAGAGTTAATACATTTTCACAGAAATGAGTTAAAATACTTTAATGGGTAATTTATTCTTTCACTTTCATCATGGTCCAAAATCAGACAGCTACGCAGTAGGTATGTATCTTTTGAGGTGATAAGGGGACATGCTATGTGCAGGATCATGGGGTAGTTGCATGATCACTGTTAAATAATCACTGATATACCTGCTTTAGGAACAGTGTATGTGCCTATGACCAACAAGCTTTACATCATTACTGAAAATACTATGTCTTTCAATTTCTTCACAAACACACATCAGAAATGTGAACAGAGTAGCTATCCTTTTCTGAGGGGGGGAAGGTATGAAATTAGACAGTTATATGATCCATACAAAACAATCACTGTTGTGTTTGTTGAGGAGGTAGTGTATATGTTTTTTTAGAAACCAGTTGAAATATAACGCTGTGTTCATTATTTTATTTCACTTTCCTCACAACCACATACCAGACATGCACACAGAAGGTATCAATCTGCTGGAGGTGGGTGTGAGGATGCAAATCATGTGTGAAAGCACAGACAATTGCACAATAGTTGTCAAATGACCAGTGATGTGCCTTGTTAGGGGCAGTAAGTATGTCTGACAGAAACAAGTTGAATAATATTACTGCAAGCAATATTACTGCATTTTGCTCTCAATGAGACATCAGAAATGTGCAGAATGTGGCTATCACTTTTAGGGGACAGGCTCTATGTGAAAGAAAAGAACAGTTACAAGATCACAGTTGCATGACCTCTAATATAGCTTGTTGGGGGCACAGTGTCTGTCTGATAGTAAAGTGTCCATTACATTAATGTCACTTCTTCACAGTCAAAGGAGGTGTATACTCTAAGAACGCTCATATTCCACTTGAACAGTGTGCATGCAAAAGATGAAGCTAGGATATAAATTATTTTTTAGAAATCATACTGAAGTTACAACCTATGTTTTAGCATTTAATTTGTCACATTTGTATTATATTTATTAGCCTCCTAAGTCTTTAGGTTCAGTTCACAAAAACAAAATCTTCTTATGTCTTCTCACAGGGACAAATAAGTAATCTATGAAATCATAAATGTATGTTGCTTTTATAACATAAGAACAAAACCTATTTTTGAACTTAAAAGTGCACATTTTTACTTCTTGTAATGGAAATATGCAAAACATAAAAACATAAATATATGATAATTTTATATTGTAAAGAAAAACATTTTACTGCACTCAAAAGTGATACTTACATACATTTTAAAAGCTATTATAAAAATGGAAAGCATTATTAGGAATTATAACTTGGCTCTCAGAAATTTCACATGCAGCTTTTATAACTGCTGTTTCTTGAAGCATAACCTAGAATTTATAACTGACTATCCATATTTCATATCTACAACATTTTACTATGAAATCTCAAAACTGTTGCAGTATACAATCCTATATTGATAGTCTTTACCAACAGGTTTATGTGGTGATTAGAATGTGACAAGTTGCCAGTTGCATTATAATGTTTCCATAAGGTACGAGTACACTACTTCTGATCAGGGTAGAAGAATGCAGTTAATATGCAGAATTTGTCCTCACCATGGTATTATTGTAAGCACATAAATATTGCACCATGCAAGGCAACAGTGCTTTAACTAGCTGAAGCCAAAACTCCATGTAGGGACAGAGGCAAAATACTGCCTTGTAAATCAGGATTGAGATGCAGTGAAATCTGCAGGGGTAAAATGGCATTTTGAGTGTATTTTGTGTCTATAAATCTGATTAGAATTCTTTGTTTCTTTTATTATTATGAAGTGCCATAGGGGATCTGACATACACCTTAAGCCACAGCTAGCAAACGTGGAGTTTCAGAGGATAGCTGTTTCAGTTTAGCATTATACCCATTCTATAGTCAGAGGATAGTGTTTCAAATGTGCTCTACATTCACATCATACCAGAAGTAAAAAAAAACAATTATAAGTATTTCAACAGGCAAGCAACATACCTGTTACAGTATAGCATGTGTAATCTTAAATTCGATATACAGAAAGAGTCAGTGCGCTGTACTATATAGCAGGATGGAGATGCAGTGAAATCCTTCCAAGAAGGATTGAGAGTATTTTGAACACACGTATTTTACTAGAACAGTCCAAATTGTTTATACTAAATTGTTAAAGGAGCATATACATATTAAACCATGCATTTGTTAGCTGTGTATAAAGTTATATTTTATTTATTTATTTTGGTGTATTGACCGGGTATGTTAGCATGTCCAAATACCTTTTTCAATCATAACCTGGGCCCTTTAGAGCTAAAATGTAAAATTAGAGTTGTTAGTAACAGCTTTGTATTTAATAATTTACACAAGAACTGAATATGTTAGTATCAAGTTTCATTTGCTTTACACTTGGTTAAATTATGCAATTACAGTAGGTAGTAACAAATTTCATTTGTATTACAGTGGTACAATAAATATGAATTAATATAATTACAGGTTCACAGGTTAGCTGCCCTTGTAGGCCATTGTAAACCTAGACAATTATCCCAAGGGTGAGAATCAAACCCTGTACCTTATATCTGTGAGATAAACAACTTAACCATTATACTAAACCCCAACCCACTATAATACAGTATATGGCTTAGTATATTCCTTGAGATGGACTTGTTTAGGGAGACAAAGTAAGATAATGTTGTATCCAGGAACATGGTAAGTTATAAATAGTCTAAACCTAAAATACAGGTCAAAAGCCACTACCAAGTTATGAGTATGAATTGTCACCATATGGAAGAACAATTATTCAAGAGTAAGTGTAAGTCTAAAGTAACACAAACATAGCTATATAAACTGCAGTACTATGTCTAAACTTTGCTTTTCTATATACAACATATACAAAGACTCCCTGCTTTGGGTCTGCTAAAACTTTGGGTATTGCTCATAATACTAAGTATGTTTGGGCTGTGAGACAAATATTGCTGAGGATATTAACTAGTAAGTGCTTCAGGGATGATGGTTGTCTCACTTTGGAGATGTTCTGCATAAGATGATTTGAACCCTTGTGTATTCTGGCATTTTATTTCATGAGTTAGGCTGTTCCATAGAGCTAGGCTCAATCTGGAGAATGCAAGCTCTCCAACAGTTGTTTTGAAAGGGGGTATTTTCAGACAGATCACATATTGACTGCTTCCTAACAGGTACATTGGCTCTTTCAGTGGTAGCTTCCTCTGTAAAGAGGGGTGGTAGCCTTCCTTTAAAATTCTGTATATCAGAGTGCCCAAAAAGTAGGAAGACCTTTCTTTCATCGGTAACCAAACTACTTTCTCAGAAAGAGGATAGTGGTGTGTGCATGGGATGGCAAGTAATGCAAATCTGCACATTTTGTTTTCAGTAATTTTCAGTCTGGATATTTTGGGAAGAGTGGGAGATCAGTAAAGGTACCTAGTATTCAAGGTTTGGGAGAAGGACATTTTTAGCAAGTGAAATACAGTCTGTAAGGGAGAGGAGGTGAGATAATTTATAGCATAATTTCAACTGTGATAGAACTTTATTAACTATATTGTCAGTATGAATGCTAAATGTTTGGAAAGAGTCTGGAGGAAGGCTTAGGTATTTGTATTTTGCTACAGTGGGAATAGTATTATTACAGTTATAACAAAAGCAATGTGCATTTAAATAGCAAAGGTAATGGAGTGCACCAACACAATATAAACCAGAAGTGGCAGAATAAACTAAAATAAACTTTAATAGAACGAGGTTAAGCACCAAAACGTTTGTTGAGCACTTTTGTCACAAAACAGATTTCATCAGAACCAATAAAAAATCTGACATCATATACCATTCATCACATGATCAAGGCAATTCATTAATTTAATTAATTAACTGATTGATTGATTAAAGACACAACATTCAATTCCAAATGAAAACAGACTTAACATTACAAATATATGATATATTTGTAATGTTTAATCTTTTTCATCTGTGGTGGTGGTGCTGCGGTAGCATTTTCACCTCACAGTAAGATGTTGTCCTGTTCGATTCTCAGCTAAAGAGTCTTCTGTGTGGAGACATGTGTGAAGGTACTTCCTTGAAGGTTGTGCATCAGGGCTGGCAATTTGGCACGTAAAAATCTACTGCCAATCATTAGCGGACCGGAGTTCTGCTGTGGCGACCCCTAACCGGGAAAAGCCAAAAGACACAACAACAACAGCATTACAAATATATGATATACATAAAAAATAGTTTCCCCAAATATATTGTAAGTAAATGAAAAAGTACCAAGGTAAACAAATGTAATTAAAATGAATGGGTAAATAAAATTAATCAGTAAAAAATTCATTAGAAATGTATTTCATAATACCAGTTCTGAATACATAAATTACATGTACCCATCCTGAAAAATCTGTATGCAAATACATTGTAAACCATATAATTATAAGTTATACACTCACCATAACTAGGCATCTGTGTTGTCCATTTTCATTCTTCCTCATCTATGGGTTCAGATCTGATCCTTGGATCTGCCTTGGCCGCATACTACAGACTTCAGATCCAACTCTCAAGCACCTCCCTCTACCCACAATGCCTCACTCAATCCTCCTTACCTCATATTGAGTTTGCTGCTCTATCTCTTTATAATAGATGAGGAACAGAAATAAAAGACAGAAAAGATAAGGCTCAGACCTGGAACTGTAAGCCCTTTCTAAAAAAAAGGATGGGGGACAGATGGGAGGGGAGCTGAGAAAGAATGAAAATGGACAACACAGATGCCTAGTTATGGTGAGTACATAACTTATAAATCTGATGTTGTCCTTTTCATTCTTCCTCACTTATGGGACAGGGTCCCCAGCTACGTTCACCTTGGGTGGCCCTCCTGGAAGGATATTCTGGAGTACTGCCGAACCAAAGGAAGCTCTACTTACGGATATGATGTCCAATTTGTAATGTGAGACAAATGTATGAGCCTTGGACCATGTGGCTACTGCACAAATGTAATCAATAGATGTTCTTGACCAAAAAGCTGAAAGTAGAGTAAGCTTGAGGAGGTTTTGGCAGTCATCCATTTTTTAGAGTAAATCCATGATATACGGTTTGTAATCCATTTATGTAGGGTGACTTTAGAAACTGACTGGCCTAGGCAATTTGGACAGAAAGATACAAAAAGCTGGTCTGACTTTCTAAATTGTTTCATCATGCTAAAAATGTAATTGCTTGGGAATGTCAAGGAGGTGTAGCATCTCCTTTATTTGTAAAATTTGGAAAGAAAACTGGCAAGTGAATGGATTGGCTAATCTTATTTTCAGAAGCTACCTTAGGTAAAAAATAAGAGTTAGTCTGCAGAGAAACCCTATCTTTGTGGAAAATAATATAAGAAGTTTTTGCTGAAATAGTCTAAAGTTCAGAAATTCTTTTTGCTAAAGTTATAGCCATAGCCGGCGTTAGACACCTGCCAAACCCGCGGCCGCGGGGAGCCCCCGATTATCTCCCCACGTATGACGGCCCCCATATGAAGCAATTGCGGGTTTCAAAATCGCTTGTTCATTCGGCAGCGCCATTGCGAGATTCCGCTTTTTTTTTTTCCCTGAAAGAACTTGCTTCCTTGATGGCTGCAGCCAATCAGGTCCCTTGCTTTACTTGTTAGCTGCTCTCAATCAGGTCCGCTTCAGTGAAGCAAGGGACCTAATTGGCTGTAGCAAAGAAGAAGCAAGTTCTAGCTTCCTGATTGGGTTTACCTTAATATGTGGTCTGTTGGGTCAGTTCTTTTGACTGTCGACATTAGGCAAATATCTGAACTGCCCAGAGTTTTAAGAATATCCTGATTTTTGCTTTATATTTTTGGTTTGTTCTTCATAAAATTTGTGGTTTTCTTATACAGTAATAAGTACTAAAGTCCTAAAAAATAGCAGATACATTTAAGTTTTAGACTTTATATTCTTCAGAAAAATGTATGCTAAAGCAAAGTCTGAAAGCAAGTTTGTAAGTTTATATAAGCAATATTTAAAAAGTGTCCCTATTTTTAAGCCTTTGTACCCCTATTATTTTTGGCTTTGTCCAGATTTTTCATGCTAAGATGTTGAGATGTATGCTGTGAGGATGGATGGAGGATGCAGGTTTTGCTGGAACGACATTGGGACCAGCAAAGAAGCTCTATTTTAACTGGCCTTGTAAGAACAATTTCTAAAAGATCTGAAAAACTGTCCTTTTGAGGGCAATTTAAAAGGGCTGAACAGGTCTGGTCTGTGTGTAGTAGAAGTAAGCAGAGGATTAGTAGCAGCCTTCTATTAACTGCAGAAAAGGTAAGTTGCTGGGTTTATTTTTAACTTTATTTTTTGCTGGGGGGGGACCTAGGGAGAGGACTGTATAACTTTTTTTCTGCAGAGTTGTTACACTTAGATGATTTGTATGTGTGTGTGTGTGTGGGGGGGGGCTGTGGTTGTAACAGTTTTATTTTATCTTTGTCCAGAATTCTTCTGCTAAGAGACTGAGGAAGGAAGGTTTGTTTGTAATTAATGTCCAGATTTGATGTAGTTTTTTTATCCAGTCTTGCACAAGAATATTCAATATTGCATTTTTGTTTTGTGTACAATTGTGCTGAAATATTGGTAGTGGGGGGATAGTGGCTGTGAGAATGCTGCAGAATATACAGATGTTTTAATGTATACCAATACAAACCCTTTTCTGCTATTTTATTTTATGTATACCGGCAATGTTTACAACTATCCCTGATGCTACACCTTTGTTCTATGATAATGTTTTTACTCTGTCCAGAATTATTGTGCTGAGGGGTTCGGGAGGGGAGCTAGTGGCTGTGAGAATGTTGCAGAATGTACAACTGCTGTTTTAATGTATACTAATGCAAATCCTGTTATACTAGTATTGTGTACACCGGCAGCATTTACAACTATCCCTGATGGCACTCCTTTGTTCTATGATAATTTTTTTGCTTTGTTTAGAGTTATTGTGCCGACAGGTTGGTCTTGGGGGGGGGGGGGGGGGGGAGGTTGAGCATCCAAGTGCTCTGGATTATGCGGAACGCTCCGTATTTAATGAAGAGCGAAGCTACTGTTCCGCTGTTCCACACTGAACAGCTGTGGCTCCGCTACAAGGCTTTTGATTGGTTTGTGTACCTCAATTACTGCCAGTCAGCATTGCGGTATACAAACCAATGCATAGCTCTGCTATTCTTCTGTGTTGGCTATGCTCTGCAGTTTTTGATTGGCTCGTAGACCACATTTACGGCCAATCGCAAACTCGGTTTATGAGCCAATCAAGTAGGGAATCTGAGGAGGACGGGAGCCAATGAGAGCTCCCAAATAGAGACCAATCGTGTTCCTGGAAGCCTTTTCACGCCAAAATAATGGCTTGAAAAAGGCTTCCAGGAAGTGGAGGAATTTTACTTTTTTTTTAGTCGATCGTTGGATTCGTTGGTGTTTTAACAAACTAGGCTGAAGGCAGGAGCGGTGCCAGTTGTAGTCTCCAAGATCAAAGACATCAGGGCCGGGGAGAAGAAAAAAGACGGACGGGAGTCGGTGGAAGTTAGCCCACCAGGAGAGGTGACTCGGCGAGTCCGTTTGCGGTGTTATACAACAACTGAAGGGCTGAGATTTTTCTTTCTGCTGTGCTGCTGGATAACCGGGATTTGAGTTTGTGTATTTGGATTGTGAGCTCTGCTCAGCTGAAGTGGTAGGCAGAGCAGAGGTAAGTGCTTTAGGGTGTAATGGTTGCAAATGTTTCCTTTCCCTTATGCTAGCACAGACCCTGTGACTTTAGCAACTTTCTTAGTGTGTAAGCAATGTTTAGTCTGGATTTTGTGCTGCTTGTCCCACAGATCCTGTTCTAGCAACTTTTCTAAGTTTAAAACAGCAATATTAAAGTGTCTGTTTCTGCTGCTTATCCCTAATGTCTATTTTATATATTTTTTTTTTTTGTGGGGGGGGGCATTACAGCTCCTTGTTCTAGCAACTTTCTAGGTTTATAAGAGCAATATTTTAAAGTGTTTGCATGTTTCCACTGCTTGTCCACTAGTACATCTCATAGTAATTGCCTCTTTTTTTTTTTTGGAGAAACTGTATGCAAAGACAGGTCTGCTGCTTGTCCATAATGTCTCTTTTATATCTTTTTTTTTTTTGGGGGGGGGACTGTATGCCATGACAGGTCCTTGTTCTAGCAACTTTCTAAGTTTATTAAGAGCAGCTTTTAGTGTTTGTATGTTTTTGCTGTTTGTCAGCCTAGTACATCTCTGAAAGTAATTGCTCTTTCTAGGTTTATAAGAGCAATATTTTAAAATGTTTGCCTGTTTCCTCTGTTTGTCCACTAGTACGTCTCAAAGTAATTGCCTTTTTTTGGAGAAACTGTATGCAAAGACATGTCCTCTTCTAGCAACTTTCTAGGTTTATAATAGCGATATTTAAAGTGTTTGTATGTTTTGCTGCTTGTCACCCACGTACGTCTCTGAAAATAATTGACTTTGTTTTTGGAGAAACTGTATGCAAAGACAGGTCCTGTTCTAGGAATTTTCTAAGTTTAAGAGCAGTTTTTAAAGTGTTTGCATGTTTTTGCTGCTTATCACCCTAGTACGTCTCTGGAAGTAATTGCCCTTTCTAGGTTTATAAGCGCAATATTTTAAAATGTTTGCCTGTTTCCGCTGCTTGTCCACTAGTACTTCTCAAAGTAATTGCCTTTTTTTGAGAAACTGTATGCAGACGTCCTCTTCTAGCAACTTTCTTGGTTTATAATAGCAATATTTAGTGTTTGTATGTTTTTGCTGCTTGTCACCCTCGTACGTCTCTGAAACTAATTGACTTCATTTTTGAAGAAACTGTATGCAAAGACAGGTCCTGTTCTAGCAATTTTCTAGGTTTATTAAGAGCAGTTTTTAAAGTGTTTGTATGTTTTTGCTGCTTGTCACCATAGGTCTCAACCTCTTAAGTGGCCAATGTGGAACACAGACCCTAACAATGTGTGATAAACTTTCTAGGTTTATAAGAGTATTTCTAAGGTTAAGAGAAATATTTAAAGTCTCTGTGCTGCTTGTCCCTCTTGTGTTGGGCTTTGTCCAGTTTTCTTGCACTAAGTTGAGAAATATGTCAGGATGGATGTACTAAACTATGAAACTATGAAACTATGAAAAGTGAGTTTTAGTAATGAGATGCTGTAACATATCCAGTTTTGTTTTCGGTAGAACTTTGTGTAACTTGATCCTGCATTCTTTGATGTCTTAAATGGCACATTATTGTATGAGTACAGAGGGCCCTGGTTTTAAGTACCTTTTTAAGCATGGTTATGGTATTGCAGATTATCAAACAAAGGTTTTTGGATCTGAGAAGTGTTATTGAATGTTACAGTTCTACCATGCTCCATGGCGCATTTTCGCGCAATGCAAAAATAGGGTGTTCCACATTTTGACCATTTGTCACACATTGTTAGGGTCTGTGTTCCACATTGGCCACTTAAGAGGTTGAGACCTATGGGAGGGTTACAGTCTGTGAGAATGTTGTGCAATATTAGATGTTTGCCTGGTATTTATCTATTTTCATTAAAACGTGTGGGGTACGCAATGCATTTTACTTCAGAATCTGTTATTCCAGCATCTATATTTGCTGATAAGCACATTGTTTTTTATGTCATGCCTTTGTGTTTTTATTTTACTTTCACTACATCCAGATTTATTGTGCTGAGATAATGGGGGGTAAGGGATGTGACAATTCTGCAGAATGTACTGATGTCTTAATGCGTGCCAGTGCAAATCCTGTTTTACTATTGAAGTTGACCATAGCAAAGTTTCAAACTGTCCCTGATGTTACGCCTTTGTTCTGCATTTTCTTTTTTTTTGGGGACTTTGTCTGGCATTGTTAAGCTGTGAGGTTAGAAGAGAGGGGTAGGGGCTGTAAGAATGTTGCACAATGTTTAGATGTTTGACCTGCATTTTTGGTCTGTTAGTCATCAAAAATGTGAATTCACACAATGCATGCTACTGGAAAAATCTGTTATTCTACCATCTTTATTAGTTCATAATCACACTGTTTTAAACCCCCTAATGTTACGTCCTTGTCTTTTCTTTGTTTGTACCTCCTCTAGAATTGTGCTGAGACTTTTGGGGGGACTATGAGAGTTCTGCAGAATGTACTGATTATTGTAATGAATGCTAATGCAATCCCTGTTATTCTAATATCCTTATAAGTTTATCATAGCAATGTTTGTAACTATCCTTGATGTTACACTTTTGTTCTGCAGTTATTTTCAGCTTTGGAATTATGCTGAGAGGTTAGGAGGTTGGTAGGGGCTGTGAGAATGTTGCACAATGTCCAGATGTTTGTTAGTTTTGGTCTGTTCTTCAGCAATGTGGAGTCACCCAATGCATGCTACTGCAAAATCTTATTCTAGCATCATTATTAGTTCATAAGCACAGTATTTTAAATTCTTAATGTTCAGTCTTACTGTAGTGCTGTCCATCATGTGTGGGTGTCTATGTCCTGTCTGCGAGTCTGTGTAACTGTCTGCCTCATGTCTCTGTCCTGTGTGAGGGAGTCTGTGTGGGTGTCTTTGTGTACCTCTGCAGGACTGGCTACCTTGGTGCTGTACAGAGGCTTGCCATTATGTAACAACATTACTACTAAATGCCAATCAGTGTGTGTGTGTGTGTGTGTGTGTGTGTGTGTGTATTTGTTAGTGGCTACCTTGCTGTGGTACAGGGGCTTGTCGCAATGTAACATTAGTATTAAATGCCAGTCAGTGTGTGGACCTCTGTGTGTGGCTACCTTGCTGTGGTACAGTGGCTTGTCATAATTTATTGGTACTAAATTTTATTTATTTAACATTTGTTGACCGGGAAAGTCCGACTAGGACAGAGCCTATTTTTAACAAAGCCCAGGAAGAAATGAGATGCATAAAGGCATATTACCTCCACCATTACGCCCCATAGTAGTCGGACACCAATGGGTTACAGAGAATATTTCTATATTCATTGAAAGAAAATTGAAACCATTAGTTATGGAAATTCCGACCATTTTAAAGGATTCATACCAGCTCCTTAATAAGCTTAGGAATCTAGAACACAATATATTAGAAAGACATTTATTAGTCACCTTAGATGTCAAGAGTTTATTTACAGCAATACCGAATACTTATGGATTAGAGGCAGTTAGATTTTTACTCAACAATAATTCTCGATACAATAATCATGAACAAATTCTATTAAACGCTTTATTAGAGATAGTTCTCACTAATAATGTGATGATGTTTAATAATATATTCTACATTCAACAGTGGGGGGTGGCCATGGGCACCCCCTGCGCAAATACCTATGCTAACTTGGCTGTTTATAAATGGGAAATTACATGTCTATTTACACATCCCGATTACAGCAAGGTCCTTGCATATTATAGATTTGTGGATGACATGCTTTTGATATGGGATGGAACACCTACTGAACTGAATAACTTTGTGAGTGACTTAGAAACAACTACAGATTTTTTAAGGTTTTCCATCGAACATTCAGACTCCAGCATTAATTTTCTTGATTTGAACATCAAAAAAGATAGGGAAGGTAAATTAAAAACATCACTTTACAGGAAAAAATGCTGGAAGAATACATTATTACAATATGATAGCATGCATCCCAGATTTACTTTTAATAATATTGTAAAAGGACAATATACAAGGATACATAGGATTTGCCAGGACGAAGATGAACGCGAGGCTGAGTTTAATAAACTAGAACAGCTTTTTCTAGATAGGGACTACAATTCTGAAATGGTAGCTGGAATTAAAGAGATTTTTGCTGATAATGATCCTAAATTTACGCAACAAAAAACTTTTTACAAATTTGATAAACAATTTAGACAACAAGATTCACAGAAAGTTAGATGCATAATTAGTTACACTAGTGACAATAAATATTTAACAAATATCATTACAAAAAATTGGTCGATTTTGATCACCAATGATGAAATTAAACAAATAATAGGTGAAAGGCCTACCTTCACCTATAAAAATACAAAGAATCTGAAAAGAATATTATGCAATAAAAAGATGAACTGTAATGAGATTAAGAGGCATAATATGGGTACTCATCCATGTGGAAAATGTAATTCATGTCAATGGATTTCTAAAAGTAAGAGTTTCTTGCATCCTGAATTGTTATTTGAATTTGATTTTAGATGTTCAGTGAACTGTGAAGACAGTAATGTGATATATTTAGCTACATGTGAGATATGTCCGGCCTTCTATATAGGAATGACGACAAGAAGGCTTAGAGACAGGATACAAGAACACCTGTATGCCATTAGGAAAACAGACCCTAAAAATGCACTATCTAAACATATCACAGAGTATCCAGAACACAAATTTACTTTCAGGGTGTTACAAAAAAGATTTTTAAATAAGAGAAGGGGTGACAACTTTAATGATCTCGAAAGTCTAGAATTAGACTGGATTTTCAGGTTTCGGGCACAAAAATATCCGGGCCTGAACAGTTATGTCAGTATTAGATCATATTTAAAGAAACAAAAATATCATTGACCAAAGAATATTGTTAAATGTATATCTAATGATTCTCACCCATATTTATAGACAGTTTGGTGTATGGGTCTAAGTTGATAGAATAATATTTGTCTTCATTTTAATATTATGCACTTTACAAATATTATTTTTTCATATGGATAAAGAGATATTATGCAGTGCTAGTTGAATTGGTATAGGATACAATAACATATAAAATATATGCACCATTTTAAAGTTTGATACAGATTATATGTATCTATCTATTTATTTATTTATTTATTTATTTATTAAACAGTTATAAACTTGCCTGATTACATAGATAAAAAAATTAAAAAAATTTTTTTTTAAAAATTTATATATAATTTTTGGTATATTTTCTGATATATGGTACATATACACAGTTGATATTTGATGTTGTTTGTTTTTTATGCATAGTTATATATATATATATATATATATATATATATATATTTATTACTACAACATGATATACATATTATTCAATTAAAATCGATAGAATATATATGTTATACATTTTATTTCATTTTACTTCATATCAATTTATGCAACTTATGCAATATTTAGTATATAGAATTCATATAACTATGACAGTCATAAATATTAAATAAACACCAACTATTCAACATCATATTCTCTAGAATACATTTATTGGTAAATAATACCTTACATATGTTTTATGTTTATATATTATATTCTATACTATACCACATTTTATATTTATTCAATTATTTAATTTTTATTTATTTAATTAAATTGATTGACACTATAATAACTAATAACATTATAAACAATATATACACAGTATAATATATAAACGATAACATTTCATATACATCGTCAAATTTGTTCATATTTATAAATCAAATACTATATTATGACTTATATATATCATGTGGCTATATATGTCCATATTAGTTTGGACTATTATACAACAAAGTCATATGTTGATTTTGATTTTTACATAGATGGGTAGATTATATTGTTGTAATATTGTTGTAAAATTGGTTTTAAATAAGTTTTAAAACCATTATTGAGTATGTGAAATTTGTTTAATTTGTTTGTTTACTATCTATGTTGCTATAAACTCATGACAGTTTGGATATTTTGGTTTTTATTGTAATATAATGGTTTTCTGGTCATGATATGGTACATTGTTCCACATGTTGTTCATTAATGGGCAGCTTTCTAAGTTTTTAATAGTTTTAATAATAACAAGTTATAAGATTCAGTAGCATAAGAAGCCTACATTGTCTTATACGCCTTTATAGCTTTAAACATATTAAATGTATATATATTGTTTAATTGATTTATTTGAATTAATTATCTGATTAATTAATTAAAAGGGTACTATATATAGAGTGAGATTGTTAATGTTTTATATTCATCTGAAGAAGCGTGCATTTGGAAGCACGCGAAAGCGCTCATTTTATGTAATAAAGAATTTGTTTTTATTCTACGTGGTGGTTTATCTACAATTTCTTCTACCTTGGTGCTGTACAGAGGCTTGCCATTATGTAACAACATTACTACTAAATGCCAATCAGTGTGTGTGTGTGTGTGTGTGTGTGTGTGTGTGTGTGTGTGTGTGTGTGTGTGTGTGTGTATTTGTTAGTGGCTACCTTGCTGTGGTACAGGGGCTTGTCGCAATGTAACATTAGTATTAAATGCCAGTCAGTGTGTGGACCTCTGTGTGTGGCTACCTTGCTGTGGTACAGTGGCTTGTCATAATTTATTGGTACTAAATTTTATTTATTTAACATTTGTTGACCGGGAAAGTCCGACTAGGACAGAGCCTATTTTTAACAAAGCCCAGGAAGAAATGCTGCAGAAGCATGTCTTTGGAATGTGGGAGGAAACCACACGAATGCAGGGAGGACATGCAGACTACACACAGAAGACACCCCAGCTGAGAATTGAACCAGAGAACCTCTTGCTGGGGTGGGGGCAACAAAGTTAACTGCTGCATCACTGCGCAGTCCCAGTCAGTGTGTGTGTGTGCACCATTGTGAGTGGCTACCTTACTGTGGTACAGGGGCTTGTCATAATGTAATATTGGTACTAAATGCCAGCCAGTGTGTACCTTGACATTTCATGTCTTTTTAATGGTCTGAATGTAGTAACACTACACAGTGGTTGTTAAATGGTGTTGCATGAGCTTGATAGGGAAGGAGGCATGATGGCAATATGGTCACACTTTTTATATTCTCCTGGGTAGGGCCCCCAACTTAAAACTTGCTGGGGGCCCCCAAAATACTAGCAATGGCCCTGGTTATACCTATCAAGAAAGCTGTCTTTTATGACAGAAATTTTAGATCAGATTTGTCAGAAGGTTCAAAGAGTTTTTTTGTGAAACCTTCAAGTACTAGAGTAAGATTAAATGGTGGTGAGGGATCCTTTATTGGAGGTCTTAGAAGAAACATGCCTTTCATAAAAGCTTTAGATAATCTACAGGAAGCTAAGGAAAAAAGATTTATTCCCTGTGTGGAAATTTGAAATTGCTCCTAGCTGAAGTTTAATCTAGAGAAACTAGCACCATCTTTGAAAACAGTTGTCAAAAATTGAAGAAGAGCTGAAACTGGTGCAGAAAAGGGATCAATGTCCTTATCTGATGCCCAAATAGAGAATCTTTTCCAAATGTTTCTATAAACTTAGAACCAATCTACACCAAACTTGGTAAAGAAACAAATTCACCAAAAAAAACTCAAAAAACAAAAAAATCATCACTGCAAGCTGTAGAGTCAGGCCGACTAAGTGCTTGTTACCTCCAAATAAGTCCAAAACTGCTGTTGATGCCCTAGTTTATGGTGGACGAAAGTGCTCAGTTCATTGTGCTTTACAATAAATGTTTCTTGCTTTTATGAACAGCAGTTTTGGACATATTTGGAGGTAACAAGTACTTAGTCAGCCTGACTCTACAGCTTGCAGAGGTGATTATTTTATTTGTTTTGGTGAATTCATTGTTTCTATAAACATTTCTGGTAGAATCTTTTTGAGAGCCCAAAATAATATTACAAACTGAGGAAGAAAGCCTGGGCTGTCTAACTATTACTGGAAGTGGATAAACCATGTGGTCAACTTGAGGGCCCGAATGCTGGGGTGCTGAATCCCCAACAGGTAAGAGAGGTGATCCTGAATGTGTTCCAGTATCCATGGAGGATAATGAAGGATAATGAGGATGAGACTGTAGAAAGGGGAACAATACTTGCTGAGGCCAAAAGGGGGCAATGAGGATTACAGAGCTCTTCAGCCTGCTTGCTTTCTGCAAAAATTTGGAATCAGGGGAAAAGGAGGATAAGCATAAAGGATACCCGAGAGCCTAGTGTGAAGAAGAGCATCTCTCTGTGACTCCCCCTAAGGGGGGATCAGAGCAAAGTACTTGCTGGACTTGTTGTTGAGAGGGGTGGCAACTAGATTGCAGCAAGTTTGGCCCCAATGCCCGAAGATCATATTCGCTACTGACTGATTGACAGATAACTTGTGAGGCATCAGCATGGATTTGCTTAGTTTTTCTGCAATCATGCTGGTTTTCCTGGGGATGTGCACTGCAATAAGAAAACAGTCTGATGAGATCGCCCATTCCTAAACTCTCATGGCCTCTCTGCAAAGGGGGTAAGATCAGGTTCCTCCTTGTTTGTTTATGTTGCAGACTACAGTCATGTTGCCAGTTTGAATTGCAATAGTCCCCAAGAGAAGAGCATACTGAAATGCATGCAACACTAAAAGGACTGCTCTCATTGATATACAACCTGGTCTTTTGGGAGGACCACAATGCTTGGACGGTTCTTACCAAGAAATACCCCCTACCCCAGTTGAGAAGCATCCATGGTCACTGTGGACACTGGGTTTGGTAGTACAAAAGGTCTGCTCAGAAAAAGATTGCTCGATTGTATCCACCAACAAATGTGTCACTTGCAAATTGGGATGAGCTTTACTTGAAAAGATGGGGTTGATGTAGAATGGACGACTTTACAGCCAGAGTCCATTGGAGAATTTGCATAAAGAAGCACACTAGAGGGAGTAGCACTATGGCAGCTTCCATTGACACCAGAGCTTGGAGCACTAATCTTGCTGGGGAAAATGAATGAGAGAGAATAGCCTGAACCTGAGTCCTGATAAAAGTAATACAATGGATAGGCAAGGATGCTATTTGAGTAGATTTATTTAAAACTGTCCCAATGAATTTCAGGCTCTGAAATGGAACAAGTTTCAATTTGGCCAGATTTATCGTAATGCCCAAGGAGCTGGAAATCTGGAGCAAATAGACCCTGGCATGCTGAAATTGATGCTTGGATGGGATGGTTAGAAGCCAATCATCTAGATATGGAAACACCTGGAATCCCATCAGTCTCAAATGAGCTACAACTACTGCAGAGGACTGGGGAAGTGAGGATGTTGCAGACACTGTATTGAAATGTGATCTATAAATCCCAGTGTTTGTGATGGAACCAACTGAGGTTTGTTGTAATTTACTGTGACTCTCAGAAGGCAGCAAGGTTGGAGTACCTGATTTCTTGCTGTTATAAGTAGATGCCTGGTCAAAGCGGTAATGAGACAGTCATCTAAATATGGAAATACCAGGAATCCCTGCAGTCTCAAGTGAGCTGCCACCAATGCCATGCATTTGGTGAACACCCTGGGGACTGTAGTGAGACCAAAGGGCAGGGCTCTGAACTGGTAATGACCGTCTCCCAGCTGGAAGTGTAAGAAATAATAGTTGTGCAAAATCTTACCATAACCACAGATGTCCTTCTCTTCTATCTGATGCAGTATTCATCATATTAGGGAGAATGTTAAAGCTCATGCTTGAGACAAATTGGGAGGAGGAGGAGCAGTTTTTTTTCTACAAATCCACATAGAATAGCTCTGGCAAAAACCATTCCTGGACCTGGAGATGACATCAAGCTTATAATGTTTAGTGAAAGTATGAACAGAGGACCAGGGAGCCACCTCCAGGCTACAGCAAGTGTCTAAGCCTTTAAAAAAAGCCCCAGCAGAGGAAACTGACCTAGTGAAGTGTGCCCACACTGGAGAAGAAAGGCTCTTACTATTAGCTAAATAACAGAAGGAGATAGCTTTAGAAATCCAGGAAGAGATAGTTTGCTTGGAATCTGGCTGACCCAGAGCCCTTGGGTGGTAGGACACAAACAGGCATCCAGAATTATGGATAAGTTTGGTTTTATCTAGATAGTATTTGAGTTGCCTGTACACATCCAAGGTGTGCAGAATTCTCTCACTGGGAGATTGAGGGGAAGGAAAAAATGTAGGAAGGTTAATAGACTGATTAAGAGATAATTCACTGACCATCTTGGGCATAAAGGAAGGGTTGGTATGCAATGTTACCCTGTCCCTGTGAAAGACTGTGAAGGGGCGATTAGACATCAGAGACCCTTCTGGCAGAGGTAATGGCCACTAGCAGAACTGTTTTCTATGTGCAATGTTGTAAGGAAGAGGAGTTTGCTGGCTCAAAAGGTGCCAATGTAAGCTTCTCTAACACAAAATTGAGATCCCAAGGAGGAAGGACTGATGTCCTTGGTGGTCTAGTATGAAGGATGCCTTTAAGGAGCAGTTTAACCTCTAACCTAGAGGCAAAAGGAGGGGTCATAGGCAGACAAGCTGAGATGGCTGAAAGGTGAGCCTTCACTAAGGATAGGACAGCCCACCCTTCATCAATTCACACAGATGGGACAAAACCACTAGGACATCCACTGACAGTGGCTGTAGATCCTTCTTGCGACACCAGATGGAAACCCTTTTCCATTTGGAAACATAGGATTTCCTAGTAGTGGTTTTTCTGGCTTCCTGCAGAACTTGTAGCACATCCTCTTAAAATAGGATTCTAAAGGGAATTAAAACCTATCACCCACAGAGCCAAGTTCAGAGTTGACAGCTGTGGAAGTATTAGGGTTCCCTTGTCCTAAGTGAGTACATCCATCCTGTGGGGTAACTTGTGATCACTGTCCCTGATAAGTGCAAAAGAAAGGAGAACCAGTGCTGCCGTGGCCAAAAGGGCGTCACCAGTAAGAGTTTTGGCTGATCCTGCTGAATCTTCAGTAGGACCTTTTGGAGGAGAGGCGGGGGGGATGCAGTCCCTTCCACGAGAATGATAGAGCATCCACCTTCCAGGCCAAGGGATGTGGAACCCTGGCACAAAATTTTGGAAGTTGTCTGTTCATGGAGGAAGCAAAAAGATCTACCTGAGGCATACCCCAACAATGGAACAGGTCCAGAAACACATCCCTGTGTAACATTGATTCATGAGATTGGGTAATGAACCTGCTTAATGAGTCTGCCACCACATTCTGAGCTGAGTGAAGGTAAAGTGCTTGAAGGGAAACTTGACTTTATAAGGTTAACTCCCAGGTGTGTAGGGCTAGTCTGCATAGGAAGTAAGACTTCATTCCCTCCTGCTTGTTGATGTACCAAAGGGCAGTGGTGTTGTTTGTGAACCACCTCAGCACCCCTGCAGTTAGCTTGGGTTTGAAGATTTGTAGGGCAAAACATAAGGGCCCTCATCTCTTTTTCATTGACATGTTCCTTTGTCTGTTTTGAAGACCAAACATCCCTGACCCCCCAGGATTGAAGAGTTGCTCACCAACCTGTGCCTGAAGCATCTGTGTATAACTCTAGAAAAGGAAGGGGTGGTCGTAGGGGAAGACCAGGGTTTCTGGTCACATGAAGGATACAACAATCCAACTCTCTTTGTTATGCAAGGTAGGAGTGGAATCATGAAATCCAGAGGGTGGGAGTGCTGCATCCAAACTGTACTTAGGAACCATTGAATTTTCCTCATGTACAACTTGGCCAATGGAATCATGGCAATTGTAGATGCCATGAACCCCAGGAGGCATAGGAAGTCTCTGGCCATCAGATATTGAAGGGGTAAGATGCTCTGGAAGTAGGAAGTGAGGAACAACACCTTTTCTGTGGGCAGTGAAGCTAGCTATCTTGCTTGTTTGGATCCTGTAGCCCAGAAAAATGTGGTCTTGTGAAGGGATCAGAGAGGACATCTGATAGTTTATAGTGAACCTTAGACTCTCCAGAAGGGAAATAGTGAAGAAAACAGTCTGCTGAAGTAGGCCTGGGGACTGGGCTTGGCTTAGGAGGTCGATGAGGTAAGGGAAGATCTGAATTCCTTACAATCTGCAGAATACCATGACAGGATCCAAGCATTTTGTGAAGACCCTTGGTGCCGTAGAGAAACCAAAGGGCAAAGAACAAAACTGAAAATGCAAGGAAGCAACAGAAAAACATAAAAATTTCCTGAA
Source organism: Protopterus annectens (assembly GCF_019279795.1). NCBI lineage: Eukaryota > Metazoa > Chordata > Ceratodontiformes > Protopteridae > Protopterus > Protopterus annectens. Next base: position 1,873,119,159 of record NC_056733.1, read on the forward strand.
CAGAGGGTGAAGGAGGATGTGAAGATAAGCATCTTTGATGTCTAAACACACCCTGAATGCTTGGGGAAGAATGAGAGGAAGAAGAGAAGGGAAAGTCAGCATTCCAAAGGAGAGGACTTTCAGAAAGGTGTTTAAATGGGAAAGGTACAGGATGGGTCTCCAGGGGCCATCCTTCCTGGGGACCAACACATCTTGGAATAGAAACCTTTCCCTTGTTGGGAGGAAGGGAAATCTTGAATTGTCCCCTGAGAAAGAAGATCCAAAATGACTTGAGGGAACAATACCAATAGATTCTTTGGCGGTTGTGGGATGCCTCTGAAGGAGGGGAAAGTTTCCCAAACCATGAAATATCCTCTCTGGATGATGGAGAGGACTCAACAGTCCTGGGTGATCCAATTTCAAGCAGTGAGAGGGAGAGAGAGAGAGAGAGAGAAAGGGAAAGGTGAGTGGATGGCCCTGGAGGCAGATAGTCGCATACTACCAGGCTTAAGTTGGGACTGAAAAGGCTGTTTCTGAGACAGAGCGGATGGGATAAATTTAGACGAAGCTAGTTTCTTAGGGCCTCTTTTATTTTTTGAGGAAGAAGGCATGACAGGTTTTCTCACAAAGGTGGTCTTGCTGGACAGTTCCTTTGGAAGCTGGGGACTGGAGAAACAAGAATATGCTTAAGGTTTTGTAGCTCCTTACCTTTTTTCTATAATGATTTAAATAGGTCTGCAGCTGAGCTACCAAAAAAGGCTTTATTATCTAGGGGGGGCATCCATCAATTTGGCCTTAAAGTCATCAGGCAATGGTTGTAACCTGAGCCAAGAATACCTTCTCAGGACCAAGCCAGTGGCCGCTGTCCTAGCTGAGGCATCTGCAGCATCGTAACTGCACTTGATGGAGTGCCTAGTTACCTGGACAGAGGAGTTGAGGATAGCTGACAATTTTGCTTTGGTAGCAGAGTCCAGGAGGGCTGAAAGGAATTTTCCTGCATCTAAAAGGAGAGCCAGGCAGTACTTGGCCATGTGTGTCTGGTAATTAACTGCCTGGAAGGCCAGAGTGGCAGAGGTGTAAACCTTTTTCCCAGTCTCCCCATAACCTTGCTCTTTTTATCAGAGAACAGTAAGGAGGTGGAAGGTAGTAACTTGAAAGCCTTTTCAGCTGAAACTGAAATGGCAGGTGGATCTGCAGATGGAACTTTGGAAAGGAGCTTGGAGTTCTCAGGCACCTTGAAAAGCCTGTCAGGACACTTGAGAGCAGGAGGCTGAGAGTCTGGGCACTTGGAAGCAGCCATGAATGCATCCAGAAAAGCTGGCAGAACTGGGGTGACAGCGGAGGGGGGATGGAGAATCCACCTGAAAGAGGGCATAATGCCTCTTTTGTATGTCTGAGACTTGAGAACAGTCCCATTTGAAAAAGTCTTTCATTTTCTGGATAGTTTCTCCACATGAAATATCCTCCTCAGGGGAATCTGTACCATTAGATTCCTCCGCTGGGGAAGCATACCCCAGGGGGAAGATATTTGGGTGGAGTAGGCCAAAAACTCATCTCCTGAAGATTCCTCATTATCTGAAGAGGTATCTGCAGCTGTCCTATTGAAGGCCATAGTGGAAGGAGAGAAGGCCTGCAGAGGGACAGAGGAAAGTGAGGATTGTCACAGGGCCATAAAGGCATTGAAAAGGCTTTGTGAGAAAGCCTGCCAATCAAGAGTTTGCTCTTGTGGAGCAGGAGCAACATGCTTTGTCTTTATTTTTTCTTTTTTGGGGCTTACATGTGGTGAAAGGTGGAAGGGCCTGATGTTGGACTACATTCCATTATACAAGTAAACACATCCTCATACACAGTTATTTGGGTAATGGCACAAGGACCTTCGGAAATAACAAGCCATGGTTCCCCCTTTTTGCCCAAGTTGGACACCTGCACTTCCCTCATGGAAGTGCTCGTAGTCTCCTTCAGGGCTTCCCCTGTGGTACCCTCCGAAAGGACATCCACCTCCTCATGTACAGCCTCTGGGCCTACACTGGCCTAGGGAGAAACGCCCAGAAGACAGGGTGCAGTTGGAAGGCATTGGTTCTCTAAGTAGAGTATGAGCGACACTAAATGGCTCCTGAGAGTTTTCGGGATGAACGACCTACATAGCGCAAGTGGTGTGATCGTGGTCTGGGCCTAGACAGAACATGCAGAGGTCGTGGGCATCTTTATGTGGAATCTGCTTTCCACACTGACACTTGCCCTTCCTAGCTGACATGAAATCACCCAACAAACAAGCAGCAGCAACAAAGAATTTAAGAAAGAACCAACCCCAATGGAGTGCTTATCTGGTTCACAACTGATTTGGCGAGTGAACGTCTGGAGCAGGCGATCGAACTGGAGGCAGAAAAGTTCTGAGTTTGGTGAGTGCTGAGGTCTGCTTTATACCCGATGTCTCTTTATGACCGATGTATGCAGGATAATGTGCAGCATCAAACGTACATCACAGTAGCATGCAGATTTTTGTATACTGGCTGGATGTATGAGTCAGCCGGAGACGGACTCCCTAACGTGATGAATACTGCAGAATACGAATAGAAGGACATCCTTCTGGATCACCTGTTCATTTCTATGTGATAGTATGCATCCTGAAGGTCTATTGAGCACATCCGATCGTCTTTGCCTAGAAAAGACAGTATGGACTGAACCATGACCATCCAAAACTTTGAATGTCAAACTGATTTGTAAAGGTTGCCGAGATCCAGAATTGGTCTCCCGTCCCATTTTCTTTGGCACTAAAATGAATATTCAGTAATTTCCAGATCCTTTCTGGTCTGGTGAGACTTCTAGTCCTGCTGCTTTCATTTGATTGGGTGGAACATCAGGAAACTTTTCTGAGAATGGAGGTGGAAGGGAAAAGAGAATTGTATAACCTCTGGAAATAATTATCTGAACCCAAGTGTCTTTTGTGATGTCTAGCCAGGCTCTCTGGTGCAGAGATAAGTGACCCTTGATTGCATCCAGAGGGAGACAATCGGGTTTCCTTTCAGGAGCGCTGGTAGAGTTTGTCAGAGAAGGAATCTCTAGACCCTTGGTTTTGTGGAGCACCTCTGCCACATGGGAGGCATCTTCCATTAGTGTTCCCCCTCTGCCTCAGGGGGAACCATCTCCATGTGGATCTTGGAAAGGACCCTGAGATTTCCTGAACCACATCTTTTGGGGGGGGGGGGGGGGCGAAAAACAGTTTGCCATCAAATGTGTGAAACTTATCTTATCATCGGTCATATGGTTGAGGGTAGAGGTGCAAAAGTTTAAAATACCAAGTTGAATTTATGTCGCCTCTGGAGTGTCATGACGCAACTTGCATTTGTGGTTTTGAGTGTCGTTGTTTATAAATGGATCATACTACAGTGTGGATTGGGAAAATTACTCTTTTCCTCACTGTAGTGCAATCTTGGAGTGGAATATATAATTAGCAGGGGGTGTGAGGGGTGCAGGAGGGTTTGTCCCCCCCTGCAAAACATGTGTAGGTCATCTCCGGATGTCAAGGTAAGTTGGTCAATGTCGATAATATCTACTGTGACATTATCAGCATTACTGCGTCCATTGGTATGAGGAAATGGTGGCGCAATTTCCATTCATTTGGTCTGAGTAAGTCATTACTCGAAAAAGAAATTTCTAGAATTTTGATAGTAAACCTTGAAAAACGTACTCCTACAGCAGATAGAGTCTTTCCATCCTTCTCACACCTAGAGAGTGTGTCCTTCACTTTGGGGCCAAAGAAGGAAGATCTGTCATGGGGTGCAATGACAAAAGAAGACTTGAAGAGCTCCACAAAATCACACAAGTGGATCCAAGCATGTCTCCTTATTGAGAACTGAGATGCCTGAACCCACCACCCATGAGGTACACTCAGCTGCTTGACAGATCAGCCTCATGGATGAGTTTAAGATGAATTGAAGGGTTGCCAACTGTGAAGCTACCATAGCTTGAGCCTCTGCATAGTGGACCCTGAAAGTGTATTTGACAATTCCTTAATCAGATCTCTTTGTAATCTTGAAAAATCTGCCAGATAATTCAGTGACCTAACAGCAAAGGTAACTGAAGCATAGACATGCTTCCCGAACCTGTCCAAAGCCCTGGACTCTCTATTAGGGGGATGGACAGTGGAACTTTGTTCCACAAGTTCCTTGTTTGTGGCCGCTGCTACAAACATGGCATCTATAGGCACTCCCTTACTCCAGTGTTCTCTTACTATCAACGGCAGCAAAATTTGGTCTGGTCTCTTGGGGCTGGGTTCAGCCACATCAGGTTCTTTACACGGTCACTGAAAGTTCAAATCAATGAGCTCATCAAAGGGCAGACTTACCCAGGAGGTAGACGGGCCAGAACCAAATGCCTCCAGAGAAGAATTTTGGGAGGACCAACCACCCCATTGTTTGAGGATTTCCAGAATGTTTCCAAATGAGACATCTTTGGGTGGTGATCTCGGGGATCCTCCCCCTTCTTCAAAATCTGTGTCTTCCACCATAGATTAATGAGGGGAGTCTAAGTGACTCATTTTGGACTTTCTCTTCTGGGGTACTTCTTCGATGGGATGTTCCAGGGAAGTGACAGAAGAGAGGGTAATGCCCTACTGGGTACTCTGGAGGGTTTGGACTGGCTGTTCCTGCGGAGTTGATGTAGAGGCTCTTGTGGGGTTGATGTAGAGGCTCTTGGCCCAAAAACACATGGGACGTAGAAGGTAGATCGAAGGGGAGAGACAGACCCTCTGTCCTGCTGAAGCAGAGAACACTCTCGCCACTACCTCAAAGGCAGATTGTCATTGTCTTGGGTAGAAGTAAGATGATGGCTCCATCTGCCCCAAAGGCAACCCACCTGATGCAGAGGGTGGAGCTGAACTGTCCAGGGCCGAGGCTCTGTGCGGCAGAGATGACTCTGAAAACCTCAGAGTCAACTCCAATACCTCAAATTCTACTGGGACACTATGGCTCAGAGAGCCACTCAGCTCCAAACTCATAGGAGCCAGTGCACTCAGAGAAAACTTTAGATACGTGGAGGCCAGTACTCTGAGATCTGAACTAGACAGTCTCAGCAAGCTTGGTTCCAAGGACCATACCTCTCAACCTGGACACATCAAAAATCTGGAAAAGGCCCATGAAAAATAGGTACAAATCTGTACGCTGATTAACGTAAAATTTGCATACATAATTACACAACCCCATCCACTCCAATGGAATTTTTGGATACTAACTTTCAAACGCAAACTGAAGAACAGAACCAAATTATAGCACCAGAGTCCCCCTGCAGCCATTCCAATGTCCCATTACCTGGCTATTTCACCCCATTTACCATAAACACTAATGTGTGCATACTGCTTTACTTCTACAATGATTATTTGGATTTTATTTTTTTTACATTTTATAGCACAATGCACAAACACTAATAGATATCTGCTGAACAAAGCAATACTGTCTCACAATGAAAATAAACTTGGCAATAAAACTTCTCTGCCCTTGAAACTCATATCAATTGAAACAGCACGGAAACCCACACCACATCCAAAGAAAAGGCATCTGGCCAGTGTTGGATAAAGATTACCCTTGGGCTGTTTTCAAATCAGAGGCTCCTTGCACACAAAACAAGAAACATCTTTGATACACCTTCCTGACTTTATTAAATTATATTCCTTGTATAATACAGCACACTTGTTAGACTTATGTTAGAGCACATTTTAAATTTATTTTTCCAGTAGGCAATGAAACAAAAATGACAAAACTACGCTATTCAGAACATTTCCATCATAAAAGTCTACTTCCACACACAATTGCCTTTTAAATTTATTGTTTGAACATTTTTCCAGTAGGCAATGAAGCAAAATACATGCACCAATAATGACAAAACTGCCCTATTCAGAGCATTTCCATCATAAAAGTATACTTCCACACCCACACTATACATAGAATGACAGTAGTGTAAGCCATAGGCATCTTGCACAGCTTCACGCACTATTTTCAATTTCAGGGGGTTTTTTTGGGTGGGGGCAGGAGATCAAAAACCAGGGACACATTTTAAACATTGCTTGTATAATTTTGGAAAGTTGCTAGAATAAAATGTTGTGTTACCACCATGCATGTCAGCAAGTCTTGAACCCAGAACCCTATGCCCTACAGTCAGAGCAACATACCACTATGCTAAATCAGCAGTTTCCTGAAAAATAGGAAGACTGAAACTTAATAGCTATCATTTAGTAAATTCAGTTCTCACTTCTCACCATAGCTTTCAGCCTCTTAGCACAAGAATCCTGGACAAACAAAGCCAATAATGGGGGAATACAAATTCAGTTCTCACTTCTCAGTTCTCACTCACCATAGCTCTGAACTGTTAGCACAAAAAACCTGAACAAACACACATGCACACACATAAATATACATATGTAAATGTAAATATATGTATATATTTAAAAAACTAATAAAAAGAACCCAATTTAAATAAAAAGCTTTCAAATAACCCCTTTTTTTCTCTCAGTAACACAATAACATAAGTGGGTGTCATAATGGCCCTCATGGCAAATCTTCTGAGCGGCTGAATTTATTTTTAAAAAATAAAAAAGTTGTCTAAACTTGTCAATACACTCACTAACCACTCAGATTTCTCAAATAATATATTCCTCTATCTTCTAATAACAAATATACTGTCCAAAGCCAATACTATAGGCAATTGTGTACAAAGATTTAACATCAGTCACAAATGATAAATCTTTCCAAGTGTAAGAGAGTAGGGAAGTTTCTTCAGTGTCTGGCAAAATTACTTTTACAAATACTGGAGCTGGTCTCTGAAAATAGCCAAGCTAAGTTAGACTAAGTCAATCAAGAGCAGTACATAAAATCAGCTAGGTTGTGGTTTATTTTCAATATCAACGGAAACTTCCAGGTGAGAAATGGTTTAAAGCATCAGACTAAAAATTTAGAATTATTCTTACATCTGGCAGCATTTCATGAGAATCTCTGCTGTAGACCACCCTGAACCATCACGTATGCTGGTCTTATCATGATAATAGCAGACACTGTGATCCAACCTCATTAAAGGAGATGATGTTTTTTATGTAAATGAAAAACTATACAACGTAACATTTTTTGTTATATGTTGCAGAACCTGTCTCTCAGTTGTTTGACTGCTGTAATTGCACTGTATATGGGAATGTACAAAAATAAAAAAAGTTTTTACAGCAAAAAAGGTGTGTATATGAACATCAGTTATAAGAAAAGGTGCCTAAGAGGGTGCTACCGTAGAAAGTTACTAAAGATAGCACGATTACATAATCAGGTCAAAGCATAATGAAAAAATGACCAGACACACACACACACACACACACACACACACACACACACACACACACACACACACCAATTTGTTTCCTTACTTGAGTCTTGCTTCGAGCTGCTGCTGTTATCCGTTCTCCGCAAATGAGTGCTGCTGCCATTTAATCCATTCCCGCACCCCGCAAATGACTGCTGCTGCCATTTAATCCATTCCCGCTCACATTTGCAGCCAGGCCAGCCAGAAATGATAACGTGAGCTCCTTGAGCTCAATTCCGACTGGCTGGTAGACCTGACAGAGTTGACGTCATCACGCACATGATGACGTCAGCTCCGACAGCGCAATATTTGAAAAAACTAAAATAAAGCAAAAAAATCAGAAATAAAGGGGTGCCACTCGGGAATCATGGCACCCCTTCATTTGGACCCCAAAACATAGTATAAACTGAGTAATTTGGTATGGTTGGGAGGTATGCCAAGGACTCTGAAATGAAGTGTCGGATCAGAGAAGGAGCCATGACTGCTGTGGTAGATATAGCTAAGGCTTCCTGATCTGAAGAGGTTGGCGCTGGGAGAACCTCCATCTGCATTTCTGCAGAGAGAACCTTCCTCATCATTCTATCGGTGTCAGCTTCCGTAGGATTACTGGAAGAACGAGATGGAAAAAGTGGATGGTGACTTGGACCTTCGTCTCTCGAGGAAGGGAGATGGCAGTCTTGAAGAAACTGGGTCAATTGAAGGAGAATATCTGTTTCTGCCTCAATGCCTTATCCCTGTGTTCAGTCTCCTACAGGCTTTTGAGGGGAGATCTAAGCCTGGCATACAGGGAAGTGTCAGACCTTACTCTGATGAACCTCCTGCATATCCATAAAACAAACAGCACCAGAATTGCCCATTCTAAAGATTTAAACCTTGCCTGTGATAAAAATAGGACCTGCTGGAGAGATAGGTATGTATCCCAGAGACCACCCTGTCTATGGAACAGGCTTCCCATCCAAGTGAAGCAGAGCTCCTCCCTAACCCAATTCACGTGCAACTTGTACAGTTAGATGGGAAAATGGAAATTCATCCCTGGTTTGGCAACTATGTCTCTAATGGACACAGGTAACCTGTACATGGTTCATCTCCCAGGCCCATGCTTACACTTATCAAGGGTATCAGAACTGCTCAGAGATTTGGGATGTATGGCTAGGCTTAAAAAGGCCCTTGTGGTCATTAGTCTAGTAAACATCTATGAATCTATGAGGAAGAATCTTCAGAGCAGGATTGCCCTAATCTGAAGATGTTTTAGGAGATGTAGAAGACATCTTGGAGACAGACAGCTTCAGATCCAATTTGGATTTTTTGAAAGGCGGCTGTGTAGATGAAGAAGTGGAAGAACCTGGCTTCTTCTGAGACTTTTTAGGAGCATCCTTGGAAGATGTTTTTTTGGGGGGGAGAATACTGCAATAGTGAAATGGAAGAGCATCATCTGTGCCAGAATGTGCTTACTAATATCTACAGAGGAGGGTGGGGGGTATACATAACAGCAATAGTAATTTGTATGTGTTGACCTAGTATTGAGTGAGCTATTATCCAGTTTTGTGTTTTATGACTGGTTTGGTTGGCATTATTTGGGCAACTAATTTAAAGGGAAGTATTTTCTTTAATTAGTAACTTAATTAGTATCCTTCCAGTCTAGGGTATGGTCTACAGTCATAAAGAAAGTTAAAGTGAGACAGAGAGAGAAAGAGAGAGAGAATAAAAGGTGATGGATGATGACCGTCTTTCAACCGGGATTCCATAATGGCTAGATATGGGGAGTTTTCAGTTGTTATCCATGCTTCCAAAGTGTCCCGTTTATTATTTATACTATAATTGTTAAGGCATGCAAATTTAAACTTATTTCATGTAGGGATAAGTGGATTCACTTCATAACACTGAAAACTCAAAACACTGAAAATGAGAAAACTTCATAATACAGAAGACCAAAACACTGAAACCTCAAAACACTGAAAACTCAAAATACTGAAACTCAAAACACTGAAAACACATATTATACATATACTGAGTTTAAACAACATAAATCATAACACTTTCCACCAAGTGTATCAACTCCAAGATTGCACTTAGTGTAGTGAAGTGCAATCTTAGAGTTGATATATATAAGTAGCAGGGGGTGTGTGGGGAGGTCTATATTAGAACATCGATGTTTCAGAACATCGATTGTTCTAATATCAAACACTATTCAGCGAACGCTGAAAAATAGCGAAGCTACAGAAAATCAAATTTTTTCCCTGGGAAAGAATTTGGTTGTCCGTTTTTGTCACTTTACTATTTTCAGCGCTGTGGTGGAATGTTACAGGTCGGGTTTAGGTAAGTGTGCGATTGTGTGGACGTGAGGGTTTGGGCGGGTTAGGGGAGTTAGGGTAGGGCGCGGGTGAGGTGAGTGTACGATAGTGACGGACCTTAGGGTTAGGGTTTGGGTTAAGGTAAGTGGATAGTTAGTGGTGTATGTACAGTTTAGTGTAGGGTTAGATGTAAGATTTTAGGTGTATGTGTATGGATTGCTGTTTGTTTGTTGTGCTTGTGTTGTGTGTATGTGTTTCAGAACAGCAAATTTTTTCCCTAGGAAAAAATTTGCTGTTCTGCATGTTCGATGTTGTCAGCAGTAACTGAATTAGGTTCGATATTAGAACATTCAAAGTTCTGACACTTCGATGTTCTAATATAGACCCCATGGGGGGTGCAGGGGGGCTTGCCCCCCTTCTTACACTTGCTGGAAGGTGCTATGATTTATGTTGTTTAAACTCAGTTGTTGTGTCTTTCAGCTTTTCCCGGTTAAGGGTCGCCACAGCGGAACTCCGGTCCGCTAATGATTGGCAGTAGATTTTTACGTGCCGAGTTGCCATCCCTAACGCACAACCTTCAACGAAGGTACACCCATTCACGCATGTCTCCACACAGAAGACGCTCTAGCTGAGAATTGAACAGGACAACGTGTTACTGTGAGGCGACAACGCTATTGCAGCACCACCACCGCAGTCGTTGTTTAAACTCAGTATATGTATGATATGTGTTTTCAGTGTTTTGAGTTTCAGTGTTTTGAGTTTTCAAGATTTTGAAGTTTCAGTGTTTTGAGCTTTCAGTGTTATGAAGTGAATCCAGGATAGTACATTAGGTTGCTGATGTGTGTTTGTAGAGAAGTAGGTGTAGGGAGTCTGAGGGTTTGTTAAATTTTGAGAAGGGCCTGGATGGACATGAATGTCCCCTGATTTGAGTATTTTGTATTTTATGTAATATATTGGGGGGAGGGTTATGTAATTCTTAGTTAACATGCCGATTTTATGCTTTACATTAAAGTACATTATATTATGGCCTTTTAAGAGATCAGCAGTTAGGTATGTATGGCGGAACATAAACATTTGACTAATGCTTAGTTTTTGTGTTAAATAGATGTTTTGTTTGTTATACTGGTGAAGGTAGAAGGGCAACTGAATGGTAAAATGTGATATGTTGTTGAAACATATGGCTGGGGTGAATCTAAGGGTAAATTCTCAGCAATGTAGTGCATTTTTTAGCAGAATTAGAGTAAAATGGCAGGCATTACTGGTATCTTTTTGAATGTCAGGGTCAGTTTAAATAGTTTGTTATATGTGCTTTGACACTGTCAAAGTCTGGTCAAAGTTAAGCTAAGTATAGAGGAAGAGTGTGAGGGCAGCACCAAGGATCAAATGGTGGAAATTGAAAAAGGGTAATTGTGAGGTGGAGTTCAGGGAAGAGTTAAGACAGGCACTGGGTGGCAGTGAAGAGTTACCAAATAGCTGGGTAACTACAGCAGAGCTAGTAAGGGAGAGGGCTAGAAAGGTGGTTGGTATGACATCTGGACAAAGGAAGGACGACAAGGAGACATGGTGGTGGAATGAAGAAGTACAGGAGAGTATACAGAGAAAGAGATTGGCAAAGAAGAAGTGGGATTGTCAGAGAGATGAAGAAAGTAGACAGGAGTATAAGGAGATGAGGTGCATGGCAAAGAGAGAGGTGGCAAAGGCTAAGGATAAGGCATATGAAGAGTTGTATGAAAGGTTGGACACTAAGGAGGGAGAAAAGGACCTGAACTGATTGGCTAGATAGAGGGACAGGAGTCCCCATGGACTATGATGTTTACAGATGACATTGTGATCTGTAGTGAGAGTAGAGAACAGGTGGAGGAGACCCTGGAGAGATGGAGATATGCTCTAGAGAGAAGAGGAATGAAGGTCAGCAGGACTAAGACAGAATATATTTGTGTGAATGAGAGGGAGGATAGAGGAATGGTGAGGATGCAAGGAGTAGAGGTGGTGAAGGTGGATGAGTTTAAATACTTGGGATCAATAGTTCAGAGTAATGGTGAGTGTGGAAGAGAGGTGTAGAAGAGAGTACAGGCAGGATGGACTGGATGGAGAAGAGTGTCAGGAGTGAGTTGTGACAGATGAGTACCAGTAAGAGTGAAAAGGAAGGTCTACAAGTGGGTAGTGAGACGAGCTGTGTTATATGGGTTGGAGACAGTGGCACTGACAAAAAGGCAGGAGTTAGAGCTGGATGTGGCTGAGTTAAAGATGTTAAGATTTACACTGGGTGTGATGAGGGTGGACAGGATTAGGAATAAGTATATTAGAGGGTCAGCCAAGGTTGGAAGGTTTGGAGACAAAGCCAGAGAGGCAAGATTACATTGGTTTGGACATGTGCTGAGGAGGGATGCTGAGTATATTGGGAAAAAGATGCTAAGGATGAAGCTACCAGGTAACAGGAAAAGAGGAAGGCCTAAGATAAGGTTTATGGATGTGGTGAGAGAGGACATGGAGGTGGTTGGTGTGACAGAGCAAGATGCAGAGGACAGGAAGAAATGGAAACAGATGATCCGCTGTGGCGTCCACTAATGGAAACATTCGAAAGATGATAATGATGATGATGATAATAGTATGTTAAGTATGCAGTAAATAAGAATGATTTAATAGGCTGAAGAAGGGGTCATTATGGATCACAGGGAATTAGCTATGTTTGTACAGACAAGCTTACAGAAATTAAAAGAAAGCAGTCTTTGCAGAGGTTAGCTATGGTGCTTTGTGTATGTTACCAATATTGTAGCAAGGGTAGTTTGTGGAATGTCACGTGTGAGGATATGTTCTTAGGACTGTGTAAATTTTTAGTCTGGATATACAGAAAGAAAAGGAATAATGTAGAATTATATTTGTAATTTGTGAAGAAGTAGTTATGATACAGGTTATTATTTATAGCAAAACTGACATACTGTATGTATTGGCTTTTAAAGAAAGTTGTAATTAGTTGACCTAGGTTATTTGTCAGATCGCCTGTGACAATTCATAATATAAAAAAAATCAAGGAATTTTAATCCGATTCATAGGTAAGAAATGGATATGGCCACTTAAATGCAGCTAACAAATCAAGTTTTGGAGGACTTCTGCTGTTGCAGTATGACATCTTCACTGGTTTACAATGAGGATCAATTTGACTTCTTCTCCAAAGGGTGGGTAAAAGTAATACCCAGAATACAAAAGCACTGTTCTACACTAAGTTCTCATTATAACAAAAGTAAAAAAGAACCATAAATATTTCATAACATAAGAAAACATTTCTGTTAGTGTATATGGAGTAAAGCCTAAATTCTGTGAGCTGCAATATAAATCAGGAATGAGGAGCAGTGAAATCTTTTGGTAAAATGATATCCTTGAGTGTACTCTGTACCAAGTATCTTCATGGAACTGCCTGATTTTTTTTTATGAACTGCTTTGTGTGAACTAACATATGTCTTTTTATATATAGCTAACAAATTCAGTGTTTCAAAAGACCTGTACTGCCACAGCCTGGCAGTGCATCAGATTTCCAAAGAGAAGCTAACTGAACTCTTCTAGAAAGGTGGGGTGAAAATAATGTCCAGAATACAGATTCTATGTACTGAGAAAGGCAGTGTGCTCCTGTATAAATTAAAAGTGAGATGCAGTGAAATCCGGTGTGTTAAATGCCATTCTTGAATGAGCTTTGTATCCAATATCTTATTACAATTTCTTTAATGTTATATTACAAATTACTTTAAGGAAACTAATAATATACGGCCTCTTATATTTACACCTGCCAATCCAGTGTTTCTGAAATCTTTCAAAGTCACAGTCTGGATTAATCCAGCTTTTCAGAAGACTTTTGAAGTCACAGACTGGAATTATTCTCAGTTCTCAATGTGAGGGCAATGACGTCTGGTCAAGAACCTGATTGAAAGCAACTTGCAAAACATATGTGCCCTTAGTGTGCATTACAACAGGTGTAAACTATAAAAAGTCATAAAAAAGTTCTCTAGGAAAAGCAACATTACTGTTATGCATATAGGATAAGGCCAAACTCTCTTTACAAGCAAAGGAGGTGTTTTGCCATGTAAATCAGGACAGAGAAGCATTGAAATTTTTAAGTGAAAATGTCATTCTTGAATGTGCTTTGAATCAAAATACATTATTAAAGATGCATTTTTATAATAAACTACCATACGAGAACTAACATATGGCCTCCTATCTAGAATTATATCTTGTTTCTACCTGGGGGAATATTTGGCCTCTGCTCAAAAAGCTATGTAAAAATAATGTCCAGAATATATGCCCACCAATTTTTATTTCAACAATCATAAGTATTTAATAAAGCAAAGTGAATATTATGATTGTTGCATATAGGTTGTGGTCTAAGCTCCATGCACTGAAAAGGCAATTTATTGCCATGTAAATTAGTACTGACAATAAGTGAAATCTGTGGGGTGTGAAAAGCATTCTTGAGTTTTTTTTTTTTAACCAGAGTATCATATTAGAATTGTCTGAAATATTATGAACTGCTTTAAGTGAGTTGACATCATTTTGGATGCTTTATGCTTACACCAAAATCTTGGCAAGGAAGATAATTATATTTCCTAATCCTACCCTTGAGTGGGGACATATGTGGTCCATATCACCACAAAGGCCTATCTGTAATAACCTCATGTCCCTTTGTGGGAAAACTTGAAATTCCCATCCACAAAGAGGTTGAAAATACCACCCCTGTGTAAATACATACTTCTGTAGGCCCATATTGAAGGCTTCCATCAAGGATGGCTTAGTGAGCTTAATACCTGACCACAAGCCATGCATTTGCATAACTGTCCCTTCTGTGAGGAACTGTGACAGTGTATTGCTGGCTTTACTTCATCCTACTCTGCCAGCTCCATCAAGCACTCAAGCCACTAACTGAACTTGGGTAACCATGGTTGCACTCAGGGCTTTATCCTTCCATAGCATCCCAGCTTGGACTTGTGAAATATTATTGTTCTCCATGCTGCAGAATTACATGCTTGCCCCCAACATACACAGGTTGCATCATCCAAGACCAAGAACAAAGAGTGTTTTTACATTAGCTTTACTGCATCCCCAGTGATCAGTGTGAGCATTACATCATAAGGGAGCTGCAAATTCTTCCATCCTCCCTGCATAACATTCTTCCCTGTAATACTCATTATAGGTTATCATCAATGAGCCAAGCACATACCTGTGATCAATGCTGCATACAGTACAGCTGCTCACTGATAGCCACCAGTGCTACAGAGATGGATAACCTCCCTCACATCAGGATGAGTGAGCCAGCAGCACACACCCACACTCCTCACCTTCTTGGTTCTTCAAAAAACAGCTCCAAGCAAATCCAAATTATCTAGGCCAGAGTCAGAGGTCCAGCCCTCTGCATCACAGAATTAAATTTATAGTGTTTATAGATGCTTGTGCAAGAAAAAAAAAAAAAAAATACAACAATATTTTACATTACAGGTAAAATTCATATTAATCCAATCCTATCATATCTGATCCAAGATATGGGAAAATATGTCCAGACATGGAACTTTAATTCACATGGTTCCAGAGAAGTGGTAGCCTCTGTGCCTCATGTAGCCATATCATATTATAATGTCATGAGATGCATGGGTCAGGGTTAGTAGATGGTATCAGTGCAAAAGAACTATCTAAGAGTCTCAGCCTATGTGTCTGGTATAAATTATGTGTGGTGGGTGTACTGTGTGCATTTTTGACAAACTGTAAGGTATTATAAGTGGCTGTATGTGATGGCCCTGCCTCCTGTGATATTGTGTAACTGCAGCTCTCATATACAGTGTCAGAGCACATTCCAAACACTTCTTAATGTAAAATCACCATGAGAAGTAGAAAATAAAAAAAAAAAAAAAAGTTAACTAAAAGTACAACAAAGTAGTGCCATAAAAAAGAATAAACCAAAAAAAAAAAAAAATGTGAAAATGTATGAAGAATGAATTCAGTAGATGAGAAACAGAGAATATTTACATATCATTCAAGGTACAATAATAACAAGTACTTACAAGAACAGTATTTAACAGGGAGAATTTAATTAAATGAAATTGTTTGAATGACACATTCAATGAAGTAAAAATGAGACACTGGCACTTCCCCACCTACCTGTTAAAAAGAGTGGAATTTAAGGAATGGGTAGTGGAAATTACTTAAGAGTTATTAGGGAAGACAAAAATTTCTTCAGAAATTAGAGGTAGTTAATGGGATAAAATGAAAGTGGAGTTTTAAAATACATTAGGAATAAAATAAACATATATATTGTTAAGAATTAAAAATTAGAGGGGCTGACAAATGTTAAGGCATTGCAGAAAAAAGGGAATCTCACAGAACAAGAAGAGGTGCAAATGCAGAGGACTAAACAGAAAATAAGGGAGTATCTGGATATTATGTATGAGTTTAGAAAGAGTGCTGTTAAGGAGCTGTTTTCTGATGACAATTCCAGAGCACGAAAACTTTTAGCACAAGGACTTAGGCAACAGAAAGTAAACACTATTGCTTTGTACCTGATAAAACCAGGGTATATATAACAAGAAAAATAACCAGACATCCTGTAGAGGTATTACAGACAATTCAGAAATTTTATGAAAATTTACATAAAGCAAAAGAATGTAGAAATAAAAAAAGAACAAATCAAACTATTTGGATGCCAAGTTTGTAGGCAGATGAGGCAATTAACAGTTAAGCTAGGAGATGAGATAAAAACAGTGATGTATAACCGATCTACAGGAAAGCCTTCAAGAATAGATAGTATTTTTATGGATACTTGAAAGCTGGGAGGGAAGAATTGATAAAGATCTGTAGGGTTTTGTATTAAAATATTTTAAAAAGAGGGGCAGTACCAACATTCCGGAAAAAAGCTGTTGCTGCTGTAATACCTAAAGATGGTAAAGATCCATCAAACAAAGTTTCATATAGTCCCATTTCAATTTGAAACCAGAGTTATAAAGTTTTTATGTCTACAATAACTAAAAGAATGGCAAAGAGCCATCAGACCCAGTTTCATATAGTTCCATTTCAATTTGAAACCAGAATTATAAAGTTTTTATATCTACAATAGCTAAAAGAATGCCAAAGGTGTTGTCAAAACTGATGATCAGTGTGGTTTTGTGGAGGGTTGGCAAACATTTGACAGTATTAATAGAACAATGATGATCCAGAAAAAGCAGAATATAAGAAAATACTACTGCTATTGGTGAGTCTTGATACAGAGAAAGCATTTGACAGGTTAAGCTGAAATATTATGAGTAGCGCAATGGAAACATTTACATTCCCTGATACAATAATAAGATTAACTGGGAGGATAGAAGAGGGATCAGAGGCAAAAATTAAAGTGGGTTGGTTCCTTTCTGATAAATTATGTCTGAACAGAGGAACCAGGCAGGGGTGTCCTCTCTTCCCTTTGTTATCTACTTTATATTTAGAGCCACAGGCAAAAAAAAAAAAACAGAACAAAACAAAAATGAGACTCCGAAATTCAAGGACATAATTGGTATAGTAATCAATAAAAGTTGGCTTTATTTACAGATGATATTATTTTGTACTAGATAAAACCAGAAAAGGGTATCTCAGTGTTGCAGAACATTCTGAGACAGTTTCAAGCCTTTTCAGTATATAAAATGAATGAAGATAAAACAAAGGCTATAGCTGTAAAATATATACCTGTCCCACACATGAATTGGTTCAGCAATACCAATATGTATTGGGACACGATAAACTGAAATATTTACAAGTTTGGGTTAAAAAGGATTCTTTTATGTCAGCTAAGGATATGTGGGAAGAAACTAAACAAAAGATAATAGAAAAACTAAGAAACTGTAAGCTCTTGTTTATGGATGTGGATAGCAAGATACAAGCAATAAAAATGTTTTTAGTCCCTTTAGTTTTATATATGGGTCAGTTATATTTTTATCAACCAGAAGAGAAGCTGTGAACAATAATTAATAAGACAGATTTTGTCTGGAGGGGAAGAGGGCGAAGGTCAAGTGGGATAATTTGATTCTTCAAAAAGAACAAGGTAGTTTAGGGCTACCTAATTTGAGGGAATGTTTTAGAGCTACACAGTTAAGGCTCACATACATAACACAAGCACAGAGCTATAATCTCAAGTGGAAAAGGAATGTGATGAAGTGGGGGGGGGGCATGCAAGAATATTGATGAGTATTTCTTTAGCAGCTTTGCTTAAAATAAGAGCTGCCAAGCTATAAAAATAATTCTCCCCATTGTAGCGTTTGGTGTTGCTTTTTATTATTTTTATTATTACTTTTATTATTTGTGACAATAGTTTTAGGATATTGCTTATACATTAATATTGGGGAGCACAGTTATTTTTTTGTATATTGGGCTAATGGTTCAAAAGAATTATCAGTTCGCACACACATAGGTTCATATGGATAATTATGCATTTCACACTAGATGAAGCTATAGTAACATTAATGAACATCAGTTTTTACACAAATGTTTTAAAATGATTTTCTATGGAGTTCATAATATTACAAAAGGTTTTAAAACGCTTTTAAGAGGTATTGACTGGGTTTTTTAAAAATAACACATTTATAAAATAAAAGTGTGCAATATAAACGTCTATTGTTTAAGGCCATTAATGAATATTCACAATCTAGCTTACAACATAGCTTAGATTTAATTATGACCCACAGGAAATAATTTCTCATTGGTAGGACAATAGTTGATGTTTTGAGACCACTGGTTGTTAATACAGCATGAATGTATTTAAAGAATAGTAACTGTAGTATATAGAAGCAGCCGATGAAGTCTTTCTTTATTAAGACGAAAATGCTGTTATAAAAGTTATGCATTTATGTGGTTCATTATATGTGATTTTATTTTGGTTCAATAAACGGCTTTGGAGAGTAGCGTGATCACTTGGATTAGTCTTTCTTCCGATTGCCTGGGCTGTCTTGATTTGGATTGATGTTTTAGTTTTTCTGGGCATTTCTCCATTTACAAGGTTTTAAGACTTTAAAAACTTCCTAAAGAGTACTCTGACAGAAATATTGCACAAGCAAATGGGTGTAACTAAGGAACTTATTTTTTTTCAAGGTGGGACACAGGATCTGAATTGCCTAGACACAGTAAGGCCTTGTTAAATTTAATTCTGGTGGCTGCCAAAACAGCATATACTAAAAAATGGAAATCAAAGTCTAAATAAACAGTATTTGAAGTACTTAATATTGTAACAGAGATAAAACAAAATGCATAGAAAAAATGGAAATTTTGGGAACAATGCATGCAAGATTGTGTTTTGGAGGAACAGTAAGGTTTAAGGGAAGGTGAGAATTGAGCAATTTATGTAATACTGGTTTGATGATCATTGTATTAAAGAATAAATGTGAAGTATTATGTTTGTAACTGTGAACATGTTAACATGTTTCTTTTTCTTTTATATAAATGCATGTTTGCCTATGTCTTAACTGTTAATTCAATAAAGGCATTAAAAATAGAAAACATCAAATAGGCATTGCTAATTACTGTAACATTTTAAGTTGATTTAAAGTGCAAGGAGACAGTAAATAATGCAGAAATATAGCAAACAGGCACTTCTAATTATAAATGCACTTTAAAATGATTTAAAGTGCAAGTACGCAGTAAACAATGTAAAAATATAACACTAGCTCAGTAAGAAATTATCAAAAAGTGAAGTTTAAGCAGGTGAATATACTTATCTGCTAAGGACAACACATGATTGTAGCAAAGTCTCAGAAATTTCAGGAGTGGAGGCCAAGTGTTTGGAAGCTCTCAGAAATTGAAGCAGGCACAGAAACTGACCAATCAAACAAAATGGCAACTTGGTCAATCAGGAAATTGCACTTAGGGCAGTGTAAAGTGATCCCGGCACTATTAGGTTTTACCTCATATCATGCGTTCCGGCCCCAAAACCCGGACCACACCACAAAAGGAGGGGGTGTATCCATATTCATAAAGGATACCCACACCTCCAGGTTGGTGGCAACGCACGAAGCTTTGGAAACCATCCAGGTGCAACTAACCATAGGCAAAACTGCTCTACAAATTGTAGCATGCTACAGGCCACCCTCTCAAACTCAGGAACCCCACACAGCCTTCCTGAAGACACTGGAGGGTATAAATGTATCTCCAAACACCATCATATTGGGTGACTTCAACTACCCGAATATAGACTGGGAACATTACTCAAGCCCTAACTTTCTAGCCCAATGGTTCCTGGAGTTCATAAATTCAAATGCCATGGAACAGCTAGTCACTGTTCCACGAGAGTAGAAAATATACTAGATCTCATTATCACAAACATGGGGACAAAATGCTCCACACGGAAGTATATCCCTCATTGGTGAGATCTGATCATAAACTAATCTCACTGGAAATCCACATCCCCCACCCCAAACAAAAAGACCACAGTGAAGAACTTCTCTAAAGCAAACTTCACACTACTCGACTGGTGTGGTATCCTTCAAGGCCCCTGAGCCAGTGGAAACCACAACCCAAGCTGCGGAAGCCCTTACAAATGCCTTCTATGAACACCTCCAGGACTGCATGGATCAGACAATCCCAAATAAAACCAAGACTCTTTCCACAAAGGGCAAACGTCCAGTCTGGTGGACCCCAGCCATTAACAAACTTTACAATAAGAGGAGAAAGCTATTACATGATAGAACAAAATCCATAAAAGGGAAGTCACCCCTGATCATTATTAGTAAAAAAATATGAGCACTCATAAAATAAACTAAGGCCAATTTTGAGAGAAAAATTGCCATGGATTCAAAGGACAATCATAAGACCTTTTTCAGCTATGTTAGGAACCTGGGTGGAAACTCCCAGATATGCTCAGAATTAGTCCAAAATTATACAAAAATCACTGAACCCACAGACATTGCCAACATACTGGCAGACAGGTTCAGTGCAAACTTCACCCCCCTCTCCCCCCCTAAAGGAGAGATAACTATCCCAGCGGAGTGTAGCCTCCCAGACATCTTAAATGCACAGGTGAAAGCTGCTCTCTCTAAACCTGAAAACACAGCATCAATGGGACCGGATGGTGTCCCCGGCTGTGTGCTACACGAGCTAAATGAGGAATTATACCTGCACATAAGGCAGCTGTTTAATCTCAGCCTTACCACAGGATACGTGCCCAAGGAGTGGCGTACGGCAACTGTGGTCCCACTCCACAAAGGCGGTGCCTCTACGGACCCTGGTAATTACCGCCCCATAAGCTTAACAAGTCTAGTCTGCAAAGCTATGGAGAGGATCATAATGGAGCTCATAAACAAAGATATAGGGGACTTGCAGACATTGGACCCGACCAGTTTGGCTTCGTCAAGGGCAGATCATGCCTTTTAAACTTGGTCGACTTCTTCAAAACAGTCACCAAGGCCATTGATGAGGGAAAGGCAGTCCATACAGCCTACCTTGACCTTGCAAAGGCTTTCAACACAATACCCCACTCGGGTATTGTAGAAAAACTTACCAGCTTAAATGTAAACCCATATGTCACAAGATGGGTTGCAAACTGGCTGAAGGACAGAACCCACAGGGTTAGAGTTGCTGGAGCTATGTCAGACTCCAAGCCAGTCACAAGTGGTGTCCCACAGGGCTCAGTCCTTGGCCCCCTATTGTTCGGCATCTACTTCTCAGAAGTACAGGCCAACATGGGAGGACTTTGGCTGACAAAGTTTGCAGACGACTGCAAACTGGGCGCCATAGTGGAAAGTGCATCGGACACGGATATCCTTCAGAAGGGACTCACGGAAACAGATAGCTGGTGCCAGAGCCATGGCCTGAAGTTAAACGCCAAAAAATGTATAGTCATACCCTTTGGGAAAAACAAGGTAACCCCAAGCTACCATATAGGTGGCAATCCACTAAGCACAGAAGAGGTTATCAGGGACCTGGGGACCCAGGTTGACAGTGGCCTTTCTTTTGACACTCACGTTGCTAAAGTGGTTAGAAAGACCTTCTACATTGCCCACCTGATCATGAAGGAATTCACATCCAGATCTAGTGAGGTCATTGTTCCCCTGTACTCTTCACTTATCAGACCAATGATCGAGTACAATGTCCCATTCGGGATGTATCTCACCCGACATCTGCAGCAATTGGAGGACCCCAAAAGTTCCTCACCAAAAGGATAAAGGGACTCCAAAATCTGTCATATGCTGCCTGATTGAAGAAACTCCAGCTCTATTCAGTCACATACCATCTGCTCAGAGGTGACATGTGCCTGACATACAAGGCCATGTCCAACCCGGAATTAATGGACATGCTCCACCTCAAAAAATCCAAATCCACCAAAACCACTAGAGCAAGTGACTTAAACCTCAGCACGGATATAAATAGGACATGCTGGAGGGATAGATTTATCACTCAGAGACTCCCTATGCTGTGGAATAAAATCCTGGTCCATGTGAGGCAGAGCACCTCGCTGGCTCTGTTCAAGAGAAATCTTGACCTGTGGATGGGAGATCGTAGGTTTACCCCGGGAATCATCTCTGTGTCACTGCTGGACAGAGGCACAACAAACTAATGGGTACAGTATTTTTTCATATAAGGGGTGGCGTAAGCCACAAAACTTTGGGCTAGGCTTATAAATGCCTTAGGGCAGATAGCCTAGTATAAACCTATGAACCTATGAACCAAGCTCAGAATGAGATTGGGCTACTCTCTACTGCCACTCAAGCCCAGTCCAAGCCCTTTTTAATGTAAAATCACCAGGAGATGCAGAAAGTGCAAAACAAAACAATATTAGCAACCCCCCATGGACTGCTCACAAATTATAGAAACCAACAAACAGACACTGCTAATTACAAAGGTAGTTTGATTTAAAATGCGAGTGCACAGTAAATACTGCAAAAAAATATCTGACAGACACTGTTAAGTATAAAAAGCACTGTAAAGTGATTTAAAGTACAAGGGCAAAGTAAGTAATGCAAAAATGTAACACTGGGATAGTGAGAAAGTGTCAAAAAGTGCAATTTAACCAGGTAAATACACGTATCTGCCAAAAATGGCAAGGACTGCAACAAAACTCTCAAATACATCACAAATCTCAGGCATGGAAGCCACATGTTTGGAAGCACTCAGGAAAACAGCCAAGAACAGAGACTGACTAAATAAAAAAGGGCCCCTGGCTAATCAGGAAATTATACTTGGGCAATTTGAAATGATTCCTACATTCAGAATGAGACTGGGCTACTCTCTACTGCCAGCAAAGCACATTCCAAACCCTTCTTAAGGTAAAATCACCAGGAGAAGAACAGAGTTAAAAAAAAAAGAATTTATGTCTTACCATAACGTTCCATCTGTGTTGTTCATCTTCTTTCATTCATCACTGATAGGGGCTCGGAACCGAGTCGGCTTTTTTACCAAGCTCGCACCAGCCAAAAAAACTCTTGAGCTAAGTCTCTACCCAGAATGCCCTTCTTCCTGTTACCTCAGATCGGGTTTGCTAGAGAAAAGGAAGTAAAGTCAAGGCCACTTCTGCGCAAATACCCTAGGGCACCACTTAGACTCAAAGCATCCCCCAGGAGCCTTTGGAGGGGGAAGGAAGGTGAGAAGTGATGAATGAAAGAAGAACAACACAGATGGAATTTCATGGTAAGACATAACTTCTTTATCTGATGTTGTTAATCTTCTTTCCATTCATCAATGATGGGACAGAATCCCAAGCTACCTTAAGGTCCATGGGCGGCCCTCATGGAAGAACATTCTTGAGTACCACTGAGCCAAATGCAGCTCTCCCTCTGCAGACCAAGTCCATTGTGTAATGATTGATAAAGGTATGAGGATTAGCCCAAGTAGCTGCTGCTCAGATGTCACCCATGGAAGCCCTGAAATGGAAAGCTACAGATGTTGCCATAGATCTAGTGGAGTGAGCTTTAACTTTTGGCATAGGTTCATTACTGAGGGAATAGAAGAAACGTATGCAGTCCCTCAGCCATTTTGATAATGTAACCTTGGAAACAGCTTCTCTCATTGTGGGCCCAGAAAAAGAGATGATTTACAGATAGAATTGGTGCTGTCTAGGTAAACTCTCAATTGTGTATGCACGTCTAAGGAGTGAAGGCAATACTCTCCTCTACTGGCAAAATTTGGAAAGAACACTGGTAGGTCAATGGTCTGGTTTATGGAGAATTCAGAAACAACTTTGGGCAGAAAGGATGGATTTGTCCTAACTAATACTCTGTCTTTATGAAAGACCAGATAGGGCCTCTTGATACACAATGCCTGCAGCTCCGAGACTCTTCTGGCAGATGTGATGGCTACCAAGAACAAGGATTTCCAAGACAAAAACTTTAGGTCACACTTCACAGTAGGTTCAAATGATTTCTGAGTTAAAGACTGAAGGGCTAGAGTGAGGTTCCATGGTTCCACGGGCTGTCTGACAGGCGGCCTGATATGAGAGGTCCCCTTGAGGAAAGTCTTGCAAATGCATAGAGAGATGAGGGGTGCCATCTATACCTTTGTGGAAATTGGAAATTACTGCTAGATGTACTCATATGGTAGAGGAAGAGGCTCCATTATCATAAAACATAGCCAAGTATTGAAGCACTGCAGTAACTGGAGCCAAATACGGGTCTAGCATGTTATCCTTGGACCAGATGGAGAACCTCTTCCATTTATCCTGATATAGTCTTCTGGTGGATGGCTTATGAGTGGCCAGAATAATGTCTTGATCAGGCAAGATTAGCTTGCCTGGCTACTAGTAGAAGTGGAGAAACCAAGCTGTCAGCTTGAGACTGGACAGATGTAACTCAACCCTTGGGGGTGAGTAATCAGATTTGGTAGAGGGTCCAGAATCCATGGCAGGTATACTAGGTGAGGCAGAAGGAAGGGGAACCAAACTTGTTGAGGCCAGAATGGGTCTATGAGGATGACCTTGCATCTCAACCAAAGAGGTTTCTTTAGAAATTGTGGGATCAGAGGGATGGGAGGATAAGCGTAAAGAAGTCTTGTGGACCAATAGTGGATCAGCGCATCCCTCTGTGACTCCCCCTCTGGGGAAGTAGGGCAAAATAGCTGCTGCACTTGGTGTTTAATGGGGAGGCGAAAAGATTGCAGCAGGGCTGGCTCCAGTGGCTGAAGATTGCTGATACCACTTCGGGGTTGAGGGACCACTCATGAGGCATGAGGATGCATCTGCTCAGTTTGTCCACAATCACGTTGGAGTTCCCCAGGATATGTGTTGCTATCAGAAAGCAGTTGGAAGCAAGTGCCCTCTGCCAAATTCTCATGGCTTCTTGACACAGAGGCTAGGATTTGGTTCCTCCTTGTTTGTTGATATACCAGACCACTGACATATTGTCTGACTGAATTGCAATTGCCCCAGAGGGGAGAGCCAAATGGAAGGCCTGCAAAGCTAACAGCACAGCTCTCAGTTCCAGAACAATGATATGCAGGTGGGCCTCTGAGGTGAACCATGTGCCTTGGACAGTCTTTCCCTGGAAATGCCCCCCCCCCCAATCAAGGAAGCATCCGTGGACACAATATCTGTGGGCTGAGGAGTCTGAAATGGACGACTCCAAAGTTCTACGTCTGGCCTCATCCACCAAAGCAGGTCCGGTTTGCAGGAGTTGGTTATTCAAATCTTGTAATTTAGGGGGTGATAGTTTGGGAGCCATTGAAGAATCCGCATGTGTAGCTTTGCTAGAGGAACTATTGGGATTGACGGTGCCATAGAGCCTAGGGCCTGAAGAACTTCCCTTGCAGAGACTGTTGTCTGAGTGAGTATAACCCAGAGTTGAAGCCTCAGTCGATGGAGTCTGTGAGTTGGGAGTGATACCAGACAGGACTGACTACTCCAATGAAATCTATTTGTTGTGTAGGGATAAGGTTTGATTTCTCCCAATGTATCGTTATTCCCAACAATTTTGCCAGAGAGAGAGAGTATAATACAGTGCTGTTACCAGAAGATGTTCGACGGGGGTGGTAAGCAGCCAGTCATCCAGATATGGAAACACCCGGAATCCTTTTAGTCTCAATTGAGCTGTTACCACTGCCATGCATTTTGTGAACACTCTGGGGGCTGTAATGACTGGCTCCTAGCTGGAAGCGAAGCAGACTCCTGGAGCATTTGTCCATCTTGATGTGGTAATATACATCCCAGAGATTATAGAGCACATCCATTCAGCTTCTCTTAAAAAGGGGAGAATGGACTGAACCATGACCATCCAGAATTTGGTTTGGGTGGCAGACTTGTTTAAGCTGCTGAGATCCAAAATGGGTCTCCAGTTCCCTGTCCTTTTTGGCACCAAAAAGAATCTCGAGTAAAATCTGGATCCACGCTGGTCTGGTGGGACTGGTTGGATGACTCTTTTTTGAGACAGCTTTATAATTTCTGAAGCTGCTTCTTCCCTTTGACTGGGTGGAATGTCGAGAAGTTTTCCTGGAAAATTTGGCTGACAAAAAAGTGGAATGGTGTAACCTCTGGTGATAATGCTCTGCACCTAACGATCGGTGGTGATGGATTGCCAGGTAGCTTGGTGCAAACAGAAATACCCCCCCCACTGCTTCCAGAGGTAAACAATTGGGCTGCTCCTCAGAATGTTGATAAGGCTGTCCAGAGAAGGAATCCCTGGAGCCCTGATTACGAGGACCCCCTCTGCCTCTATAGGGGCATCTTCTGGAATTGTTACATGTGCAGCATGGAAGGGACCCTGAGATTTCTTATGCCACATCTTTCCACTCCTCTGATTCCTGGAGAAGGTACGTTGAGGGTTGGAAAACTGTAGACACGGTATTTCCATCTTGCTCGCACCTGCTAGCGTGTCCTTCACTTTGTAGCCAAAAAGGGACGAAGCTTCAATGGGAGCATTCAGAAAGGAAGACTTGAAGGGGTCCGTGAGGTCACAAATGCACATCCAGGCATGATGCCTCATAACAATGCCCGAACCCGCTGCTCTAAACACTTCTTCAGTCGCATGTGACAGTAACCTCATGGACAAGTTGGATATTGATTTTAGGGTTGCGAGCTGCGAGGCCACTTTGTCCCTGATCTCATCAGGCAACTGTCCTGTGAGCGTCCCAGAGAGTTCGGAGATCAAGTCCCTCTGGAGCCTTGTAAAATGTGCCAAATAATTCAGGGACCATATGGCAAAGGTCCCTGATGCAAAAACACACTTCCCAAGTCTGTCCACCACCTGGGACTCCCTGTTGGGCAGGTGGGCAGTGGGACTTTCCTCAGCCAAGTCCTTTTTCGTGGCCGTTGCCACCACCATAGCATCAACTGGTAACCCTTTGGACCACTGCAGGTTCTTCTCAAAAGGGGAAAAAATTCTGTCTGGTCTCTGAGGGATCACCTCAATGGAATCAGGGTCTTTTCAAGCATGCTGCATGACGAGCTCGTCGGGAAGCAGGGTCACTCAAAAAGTAGAGGGCCGGGGATGAAAAGCTTGCAGAACACGGACTCCTTAGATGAAGGATTGGAGGGCTTCCAGTCACCTCTCTGCTTTAACATTTCCAGGATGTCTCTGAAGGAGACATCATCAGGAGATGACCATGGGGACCCTTCACCATCATCATAATCCATGTCTTCCATTAAGGACTCCTCGGATGAGTCCATGTGCTTCCTCTTGCACGTCTTCTTTCGAGGGGGGCTTCTCAGTGGGGGGTCTCTGAGGAGGACTCGGAAGAGCAGGTTCCCTGAACAGGGGTGTTCTGCAGCTTCTCTGCCTGTTGTCCCGGGGGTCTGTGACAGCTGTAGCTCAGGGGGTGAAAACTAGGGTTCAGACATCAAAGGAGTGCTGCCAGAAGCAAGAGCCCCCTCCATCGGGCAGAAGGCAGGCCCGCCCGAAGAGGGGTGGGAGCACAGAACCAAGAAAGGCAACCCTTTGGACCAGGGTCACACTCTGATTCGATGAACCCACTCCCCACGGATGGAGCCTCAAGCAGGATCGGCACAGATGCGGCTACTGGCAGAGCGGATAGAACCAAGGAGAGAGGTGGCTCCATACCCTGGGCTAACACACCCTTCCCCTAATCCCTAGATTGAGGAAGGACCGGTTCAGTGGGAACCGAAGACCAAAGGGGCAAACTCTGAGCCATAGGCGCCGAGGTGATGGGTTCCAAGAAGGATGTCAGAGCAGAAGGCTTTGGAACGGAGATGGTCGAAGGAGGATTGTAAGATGGAGTCCGTGGATTAGGCAACCTAAGTCCTGCAGGTGGATGGGTCTAAGTGAGGGAATCCCCCTGGTTAACAACAGCTGGTCTACAAGATGCACCACTTCATGTTCAGAAAGACTCCTGGTGGATCTGGTGGATAGTCCGGACACGGAGTCAGGACGTTCAATGAAAGAGCTATACTCTTGGCCCAGAAATGATCTACGGAGGGGGAGTATCAGGTCCATGGTGCAAGGTCTGCCAGCACTAAAGTCTCTAGTTTTGAGACAGGAAGTAAAGGGGTCAAAAATCCAGTGAGGTTGGTACAACGCTCGAAGCCAAAGTGGCACTTAGAGCAGAAACGGTCGGTTCCAAAATGGAAACTAATGGCATAGTCGAAAGTGTGCCCTGAGCCGAAGTGGCCACAGGTGCTGAAGTCGAAATAGGCATTTATGATCGGTGCCAGAGGCAGGACCGGTGCCGAAATGGGAGCTGGTATTGAAGGTTTTGAGATAGTTGGAACCAAAGAAGATGGAGCCGAAGAGGCAGCTTTATGCCCCAAAGATAATTTTGGGACCTTTGATTACCCAGGCTTGCTCTGATCACCTGATGGTGAAGAAGGAACAGAGAGGGATCTCTTTTTGTCCCTAGAAGGAGGGATGGAGACCTCCATCACAGAAATGGTGTCTGAGAAGGGAGGCTTGAGTAACCCTTTCAGAATGAGATTATTTTTGCGCTCATTAAGAGTGTGATGACTGAAACTCTGACAAATATCACATGGAGGCTGCACCAAAAGGTGGGACACTCCCAAACAGTATACACAGTCATTATGAGAATTACTGGTAGGTAACGTACCCTTGCATGAAGTACAATGCTTAAAACCTGAAGTGCCCTTCTTATCCGACATCTTGATAAAGAAAAAACACCACAGGCCAAATGTATAATCCAACTATAAGCAAAGTCAACTCCATTCAAAAAAGTCACAAATATAACAATACACTGTTATGATAGAGAAAAGAAGGGAAACACCTAAATAAAAGTCAGCTAATAGGTTAAACAATACCAACTATGGTATTGAAGAAATACCACAAGGATAAGGGATGGTACTTGAAAGTGTACCAACAGTAACTAAGGGTAGAGAGGAAAAACCAAGGTCAGACAGAAGAAAATACACTAGAAATACTAATTGCTTAATAAAATATGAAGATATCCAAAATTTTTCACACAAATATCAAAAAAGTTTCACTTAGCTGAGAGCTCGGCTGAAACGCGGCTTTATGGCTATGCGGCAAACAACATCTGGGATAACAGGAAAAAGGGCATTCTGGGTAGAGACTTAGCTTGAGAGTTTTGTTGGCTGGTGCAAGCTTGGTAAAAAGGCTGACTCGGTTCTAAGGGCTCGGAACCAAACCCCCATCAGTGATGAATAAAAAGAAGATTAACAACATCAGATGAAACAGTATTAGCCAGTTAAACTAAACACAGAGACTGCAGAAAAAGTACGGAAGCCAGCAAACAGGCACTTATAATTACAAAAGCACTGTAATTTGATTTAATGTGCAAGGACACAGTAAATAACACTAGCGCACTTAAAAATCATAAAAAGTGCAATTTTAAGCATGAAAATGTATCTGCCAAAGATGGTACAGGATTACAGCGCAAAACTCTCAAAAATCTCAGACATGGAAGTCAAGTGCTTGAAAATAAATGTATTTCTGTACATCTTGTAAATTCCAGATGCTCATTTGGATGCTCAGTAAACACAACAGATCCTGTAGAACTGTTTTCCGTATCCATAAATCTTTACAGAAGGGTGCCACATAATATGCATATCCTACAACTCGACATTAGCATATTTAAATATATATATACCCTCCATATTGTACAGGAGTTACTCATTGAAAAGTATGGAGGTAAGGATGAAATACATCTCTGATTCACATACAGCATCACAATCACTACTCCTCCCTTTCCATTGTGGCACTCAAGAGTATTTACCTGTGTGATTTTATTTCACAAGTTCCGAAAGTTAAAAAATTACAGACAGTCCATAACTCTTTAGAATCAGTCTACTCAAAGATGCTGTTGAGAGCATGTCTCTTACTAACCAGAGGGATACGTTTGATGCAGAATGAAGTTAAAAAATGATGTATTGGTTCTCATTCAGTGGTCTAATGGTAAGGAGTTCTATCAATTTTGTTTCACATTCTTTTTTCCGGCTACTTGCCTGTTACTCTTCAGACCTTAGTTATTCCCATTTGCAAATGCAAGCATTTGGGAAAAACAGAGTGATATCTTTCAAATGTAGGTAACCAATTATCTGCTAGCAAAGAGTTACACAGGTAGAACTTGTCACATGTGAATATTTTATTTTCATATGAAAAAACAGCTTTACAGCTTTTTACTGTCCTTATTTTTTAGATGATCTTTGGAATAAATCGTAAGTCTACCTTTTTGACTACCATGAGAAAGTATAGCCAACTCTGAGAAAAGGTGTTGCTGTTATTTTGGGTCTTTAGTGATTTTTAGGCTAATTCCATTAAGTAAAAGGGAACATTTAAGATAAAACTTTTCAAATTTTTGTGGTGGTCTCGGTGGGGCTGTTTATTGAACTAATACGGTCTTGCTTTACTTCATCCAATGAGTAAATTGGATTGCCAGTGAAAGCTGGAGATGCACAGTGGGTGGAGCCTAGGAGGTGACTGGTATTTACTAAGTTACCGCAGAGGTGGAAAAAATTGCCAGTCACCCCCAGTATAACCATCTAAGGACATCACAGATGGGTGCATGGGAAAGGGAATTTAGGGTATAACAATAGCAAAATAACACTACTAATAGCAGTGTGATGTTGTAACAGGATCTTCAATCTCCTCACTGGTCCAGGACATGGGTCAGGGTTAACCCATGGGAAGCAAAGGCAGGTTTGGTAAACCCAGACCCGGGGTCATGTTTATGTTCAGCCATAGAAGCTAAACAATACAATAAAACAGAATGCATTTTATTAACTATTCAGAAATTCTTTACTTGGTCATTGGTTTGCCATGCTTTACTGGAATAAGAGCAAATACCTAGTCTGTCTGACTGAGTTGTTTTAATTCCATCCACAAAGTGTCTGAGTTGCTGGTGGACATTTAGCAGACACACAGTTCTGTCACAACATTTTCAGAGGGACTTTTGAAACTGCTTTTAGTATGAATAATTTGGTCTTAAAACTCACCATATTCTTGTGGAAAATGGTAAAAGGTTTATTATGCATAAGGATTTGCAAATTTTGAGATTGTTCTAGTTGAAGTGCAGTCACTAGGAGAATTATGTTTTACGTCAGCAGTCTCAGAGGTGCAAAGTCTACAGGCTTAAAGTCATCTAATGTGAATTTCAGTAATACAAACCTGTGGCTCTACTTGGAAGATGAAGCTGTATCAAATTCTTATGGAACTGCTTAACTGAAATGTGTTTTCCCAGAGGGGTATCCAAGGGGTGCTAGGTTAATACTACATTCATATGCGCTATAATGGAGGAAAAGGATAGCTCTGCTGAAAATACATCTGGCAAAAAATAACACAGGTGACACTCCTGTAAAGATGGGATCCTGCTTAATACTGTTACACCAAACTAAAAATGTCATAAATACTTCCTAGATGTCTTATCTTCTTTCGTGATCTTCAGCATGTCATCTGTGAAAATCTGCTTGATATGAGTAAGGGTCAGTTTATGCATGGGGTGAACTTTGAGTGTTTGGAAGTTTAGGGATATCACACAGCCTACTGCTGAGCTAGTAGGTTGACTGACTGAGGCAAGAAAGTTCCTTCCTTAGTTGCATCAAAAGGAAAACAAGCAGATCTGGCCAAATTGGAGAAAGTAAGATCATGTTATGCCTCTTCTTTGCTTTCCACAGAATCTTTTACAGTACAGGGACAGAACAGTAGGCACAAAAGAACAGACCTGTCCAAGTAAAGGAAAAGGAGTCCAATGCCGATACCGTTTATATGAAAGCCTTGTGCAAGTTAAAAATCTGGTAGTATTTTTACAAAAGCAATCCGGTCTGTCTCTAGCAAAGCACAACTCTTTATTATCATCCAAAAGATGGACTTCTCCAATTGACATTTGTGGCTACTGAATAGGGAGCTGCAAACAGCTCTTCTGGTTCAAGAGCCACAACCACAGTGGAAGAGAGGGGTCAACCTGGCAGGGGGTGCAATCGACAGCTGCCAATGGTGTGGGAGTGCATTTATAAATTCTCAGGCTTTTTAGCTGATAACCAATGTGTCACATAGTTCACAACACCAGTGTGCCACCCAGCAACAGCCCCTAAGGCAAGACAATGTACCTAACTTTAGTCATAGGTGACTCTATAGTCCGGCACACTGATGTCCCTCTCACCAGGTTGAATAAGGAGAAAATTACAGTCAGCTGCCTGTTGGGTGCCAGGATTCGCCACATAACGCATGCACTCAAGTCACTCCACAACAAGTACAAATATGACTCTGTCATTGTCCATGTTGGAGTGAATGACTTGAGACGTACCTCCCTGGACTACATGAAAAGAGACATGGAAGAGCTCTCGGATCATGTGGCCCAGGCAGGTATGACCCTAGCCCTGAGTAGCATCCTGCCTTCGCCCAGAATGATACCACAATATAAGGATAAAATGATTGACTTCAACAATTGGCTAAGCTTATGGTGTCATTCAAAGGGGATCCAGTATCTGTCTGCCTGGGATGACATGACTGACAGACCACGATGCTTTGCCAGAGATGGTCTGCACCTGTCGCCCTGGGATTCAGGTTACTGGCTAAGGCTCTTGCCACCCCTATAGTGCCTTTCTTAGGCAAACTTCAAAGGACAAAACCACCACCGTAACAGGTACAAGCATGCAAAATCTGAAGGTAATGCTACTCAATGCTAGAAGTCTAAACCTCAAAATGCACTCTCTCGAGGCACTCCTAAAAATGGAGAACATCGATATCTGTGCAGTAAGTGAGACCTGGTTCAAGGCTCCAGAGAGCACCCCTGCAATACCAGGCTACAACTCTTACCACACTTTTCGGCCATCAAACCAGGACCGAAACACTAAAGGTGGAGGAGTGTCAATATTCACCAAGGATATTCACACCACCAGGCTAGTTGGCCAACACAATGTGTCTGAAATTCTCCAAGTGCAACTAACACTAATCCAAATTGTAGCTTGCTACAGATCCCCCACCATACCCCAAGATTCTCACTACACCTTTTTAAACATACTGGAAAATATTAAGATAGAACCAAACACCCTAATACTGGGTGATTTTAACTACCCTGCCATTAACTGGGAAAACTACTCATGTCCCAACACTTTAGCGCAATGGTTCTTGGAATTCATAAATTCCAACGCCCTGGATCAACTAATCCATAGTCCCACCAGGGGCTCCAATATCCTAGACCTGGTCATTACCAACATGGCAAATCAATGCTCCATACCTACGGTCACCCCCTCGTTAGTCAGGTCTGACCATAAGCTAATCACCCTTAACATCCACATCCCACCCCCACCCCTCAGTAAAGAAACCACCATAAAAACTTCTCCAAAGCCAACTTCATGCTACTCAAGTCAGAAGTGACAAACTTCATGACACCCATGCAGATGGGAACTGAAAGTTCAACTGCTGAATCCTACACTAAGGCACTGTACGAGCACATCCACTCATGCATGAATCGTGCCATCCCAAATAGAACCAAAATGCTCTCATCCAAAAAGGAAGCCAATCTGGTGGTCCCCTGCCATAAACAAACTTTACAACAAAAGGAAGAAACTTTTGCAGAAAAGAGGAAAATCCCAGGATGCAAAAACCCCCTTACTAGCCTCAGTATGAAACTGAGATGCCTCATAAAATCCTCCAAAGCTAGTTATGAAAATAAAATTGCCAAAGATTCCAAAGACAACCACAAAGCATTCTATAACTATGTCAAGAATCTAAATGGCAATGCTCAGATCTGCTCTGAGCTAAAACAGAATGGTATTAAATATACTGATCCAAAGGATATTGCCAATATCCTGGCAGATCGATTCAGTGCCAACTTCACTCCCTCTCACCCCTAAATGGCCCATCTCAATACCGAAGATTGCCAAATTCCAGTAATAATGGCCACACAGGTACAAACGCACTCTCTAAAGCCAAGAATACAGCATCCATGGGACCAGATGACATCCCGGCTGTGTACTACATGAACTACAATATGAACTGGCACCTCACCTAAGTGTCATGTTTAATCATAGCCTCACTTCAGGTTTCGTGCCCACTGAGTGGCACAGAGCTACAGCTATCCCAATCCACAAGGGGATCCACCTTGGATCCCGGAAACTACCATCCCATCAGTCTGACAAGCCTTATCTGCAAGGCCATGGAGCATATTATCATGGAACTTATAAACAAAGACATTGGCAACCTTCAAACACTGGACCCCACCCAGTTTGGGTTTGTGAAGGGCCGATCTTGTCTCCTGAACCTGATTGACTTCTTTGAATCAGTCTCCAGAGCCATGGACAAGGGTAAGGTGGTCCACACAGCCTATCTAGACCTTGCCAAGGCCTTTGACACCATCCCCCCACTCTGGAATCATAGATAAACTTACTAAGTTGGGTATTAATCCCTATGTCACCCAATGGGTTGCTAAATGGCTTACTGATAGAACCCACACTGTAAAAGTAGCCGACTCCAAATCCAGCTCCAGACAAGTGACAAGTGGAGTACCTCAGGGTTCAGTCCTGGGGCCACTCTTGTTTGGCATCTACTTCTCTGAAGTACAGGTCAACACTAAGGGACTCTGGCTAACAAAGTTTGCAGATGACTGCAAACTGGGAGCCATTATTGAATCCTCAAATGATGTGGATTCTCTACAAAAGGGCCTTACAGAAACAGATGCTTGGTGCCAGAGCCATGGGCTCAAGCTCAATGCCAAGAAATGTATTGTTATCCCTTTGGGAAAAACATGTATCCATGAATTACCATATAGGTGGCAGTACACTAAACACAGAAAGTGTGATAAGAGACTTAGGGACACAGGTGGACAGTGGTCTCACCTTCGATAACCACATCGCCACAACAGTCAGGAAATCCTTCTATGTGGCACACCTCATCACAAAGGGCTTTTCATCCAGAAAAAAGGAGGTCATTGTCCCACTGTACTCATCCCTCATTAGACCCATTATAGAATACAATGCCCCATTTGGTATGTACCTCTCAAGACATCTGCAACAGCTGGAAAGGCCACAGAAATACCTCACAAAAAGAATCACAGGCCTAAAGCAGATGCTCTACGCTGACCATCTAAAAAAACTCCAGCTATACCCTGTGGCATATCATCTACTCAGAGGTGATCTCTGCTTAACATACAAGGCCATGTCAAACCCTGAGCTGGGTTCAGTCCTAATGATAAATTAACTTCCATACTGTCATTCAGAAATTTCAATACGCAAATAAATGCCAGTACTATACTACTGCTGACAGAGCCCCTTAACACTCTATGCCTGTGTCCTACCCTAGCTACACTTCTGTTGTAAAAGTTTTATGTGCTGTGACTCAGGCCATGGCCACTGACTTTCCTCCATTATAGTACATATGAATGTAGTATTTTCCTAGCATGCCCGGGACACCACCTTCAAACAAATACTGAAAAATCATTTCAACTCTTCCTGGCTATGTACCTGCTTCATAATCTAAACTCCTCCTTTTCTTCATATGATAACTAAACTCCTTTGTTTTTTGCTACTGCTGACTGGTGATATTTTCTCCATAACTATTATTTTTCATCACAAAAGCCGAAAGAAGAAGAAACTGATACTGGTACAATAATGCTGAGTAATATAACTCTGTTTATACCTCTGATTGAATTCATCTGGCAACCAAAAAAATCCTGGTTGTATCCATATATTCTGCACATTGATTACTGTAATCACTATGTGTAACACTGTATCTACTTTTGTACCAATTAATGTTTAATATTTTATGTACCTATGTTCTTGCTGGAGCTTTTCTCTCTGGGCCTCCACTGAAAATTAGGTCTTTTAGGCCCAGTGGACTTTCCCAGTAAACAAATGTAATAAATAAATAAATAAAATAAATAGCATGTCTAGTTTAATGTAACACACCCTGTTTCAAACACAGTAGGAATGCTTAGGAGAGTTTCTGATTAAAACTGTGAGGCAGTCACAATTCCTTCAAAGTAATGCAACTGACAGTGATGACTACATGTCTGTCTCAAGAAATATATGTAGATACCCAAAATCATGGGACTTGGTGCTGGAAGACAACACCTTCAAAGAATTCTGCAACAACCAGATGTACTCCAAACACACCCTGCTGTTCACAGTGTAAGCTTAGCAATCACAATTCAAAATGATACTCATACTCTACAGCATCTGAACTTGCACATTTATTTTAACATACTGCCTGATGTTAAAGAAAATTGCAAGAAAGCATTGCCACTACTGAATGTTACTATATTTTGGCTGTATTTACTAAAAGCAGAAAATAACAATGGTAATAAACTCAAGTCAAAATGACAATTACATACAGATGCTTTCTTCATCCTACTTCATCTCTGCTCATAGATGTTTTTAAATAGCCCAAGCTTAAAACAAACTACTTTACTTCCATGAAGACATGCTGGATTCACTGCATGATCATGTATGAGTTAACTGCAACTTGAGAAAAAGGGTTATCCGCCCAAATGCAACAAATAGCTCCAAAGGCAAATTTGCTCAGTCATCAGTCAGACAGTTGATCACAGAACATGTGACTAAGTTCTGTCAGCAACAGTATAGGTGATAACAGTCTTGTCAATAAACATACTAAGAAAACCAGCTGATCATACAAACTGCAACAGTTTGTGACAGCAGTACTGCAAGTAAACTGCAAGTAATTCACACAGTTAGCAGTAAGCCAGTTCATCATATAAAATGTGACTAAGTTCAATTAGTGACAACTTAAAACAACAATCCTGTCAATAAACTACACTATTGTCTAAAGCAGGAGCAAAGTAGTGACCTCCAAAGCTGTAAATAATAGTTAAATGAGTAGTTAAACAGGAAAAGAGTGCAGACATCTTAAACATAATGAACAGTACACTCTTATCAAAGTAGGGTCTATATTAGATCACCAAACGTTTAAAAAAGTGAACGGTGATTAATCGACCCTATGTAAGCGAGAGCTTCCGATGTCGAAGTGTCAGAACA
Source organism: Protopterus annectens (assembly GCF_019279795.1). NCBI lineage: Eukaryota > Metazoa > Chordata > Ceratodontiformes > Protopteridae > Protopterus > Protopterus annectens. Next base: position 1,873,156,092 of record NC_056733.1, read on the forward strand.
GCGATTTTTTTTCCAAGGGAAAAAATCGCTGTTCCAACAAAAATAAATAAATAAATAAACAATTTCAAACATTACATTAAGTGGGGGGCTTCACACCCCACACCCCTCTACTTAAATATACCAACTCCGAGACCGCACTACAGTGCCGAAAATGGCAGTATCGAAAGGCGTAGCAAATTCTTTCCCAGGGAAAGAATTTGCTTAACAGCCGCTTTAATATTTTGTGTTTTCGGCCTTTTATGTTCGACCAAGACACATTCGAAAGAATGCATCTTTGGTCTTGTAATATAGACCCACAAAGTAGTGGACAGTTTGGAGAGTTTAAACAGGACATGCATACAAATGATAATGCAGTATTTAAACAGAAGTTAGTGAGGTAAGTGACACTATTTTTTTCTATTTAGAATCAGTTAAACTTAATAATATATATGGTACAGGAAAACATTTATTAGAATGAAATTCATGTTAAATAAATCTTTGTACAACTTACAGCATGTGCTGAGCAAAATATCATGTACTGTATTTACATTTTCTTTAGTCTACAAGGTGCAAACAAACCTTAATTAGTATCATGAGTACTTAATTTAATGAGGAACGATGAATCTAAATGTATAGGCCCAAGGCAATAATTACCTGTCATTTAAAAAATCATTTAGTACAGCCAGGCCTAAATAAGATAGTGACTCCACTGTTTTGAGAGTTTACAGAGTGCTGCAAACATTTGTGCTAAGCTTCTGTGACATAGGGCAGTTACCTTTAAAAATGATTTTATGGAGGAGTGTGGTTAAATGAAGTGTGATAATACTCTTTAAAATGGAAGTCAGTCTGCATGGTGTAGTGAAATCACAATGATTAAATAAATTCATAAAACAAAAGATTTAGTTTATTCTCATCTGGAAGGAATGAGAGACAGAACTCCAGCTGTTGTACTAAGATGTCTGCCTGTTGTATTCTTTTGCTTCTTTACTATGGCATGCTTTTTACCTTCTGCTGTGTTTATTTAATCCCTGGGTCAAATTAGCATCTAAAATGTAGGGTATGGTTTAGCTACATACTTGGACACTTGAAGAAGAAAAACACATTCTACTGGGAAATCATATGTGCTGATATGAGCCAAATATTATGGATTTAGTTTTAATGCAATGACTGTGCTTTTCTGGAAACTAGTTTATAAATGATGTGAAATCATACTTTATCTGGTTTTGCACTGTCAGTTTAGCAGTCCCACATATTACAAAATTAAAAGTTATGCACTCACCATAACTAGGCATCTGTGTTGCCCATTTTCATTCTCCATAAACAAATGGGGTTACTGATTCAATCAATCCAAATTAGCCACATACTTTCGACTTTGGATCCAACTCTCATGCTCCTCCCTGTACCCATAATGCCCTAGTCCATCCCCAACACCTCAGATTGAGTTTGCTACCATAAAGCCTACATTAAGTAGTTAAAATGAAAAATGCATACTAGAGGAGGGCTCAAACCCGGAACTATAGGCTCCAACAAAGAAACCATAAGATCACTCTAGAAGATTACAGGAAGGGGGACAGAGGGGGTAAGTTGAGGAAGAATGAAAATGGACAACACAGATGCCTAGTTATGGTGAGTGCATAACTTTTAGATCTGATGTTTTCTTGTCCTTTTCATTCTTCCTCAACGAATGGGACAGAGTTGCCGGCTAAGTAAATTTTGGGTGGTCCTCATGGAAGGATATTCTGGAGGACCACTGAACCAAAAGCAGCTTTACTTCTTGAAATTAAGTCCAATTTGTAATGAGCAATAAAGATATGAAGACTGGACCATGTTGCTGCTGCACAAATATCACAGACAGACGTTCTTGACCAATAAGCAGATGAAGTGGCCGTAACTCTAGCTGAATGTGCTTTAGGTGTTCTTGGTAGAGAAAGGCCCTGATGGGAATAAATCCAGGAAATGCAATTAGTTATCCATTTAGCCAATGTAACTTTAGAAACTGGATAACCCAATTGACTTGAAAATGAGATGAACAGCTGGTCTGATTTTCTGAATTATTTTGTTCTGTGTAAATAGAAACATAATTGTCTATGCACATCCAAAAGATGTAGCAAGAACAGTCATCCATCTACCTGCTTAACTGAATAAACTACTGGAACCTTCAATGAGGTGTCTTGATTCCTCCCACATGGAGGGTATCAGAGACAGAGAGAGAGAGAGACAGAGTCTCCTAGATCTGCTAGCTAAAGTGATTTTTATCTGGACTAATCCTTTATACTCTACACGAGACAATTGCTACATTTCCTCAAGATGCTCATGTCTATCAGGCTGGCCAGAGAGATGATGGAAAACTGCCTGTCCATGACAGCAGGCTCTTACTGTATGTTTTATTAGGGAACTAAATGGGATAATTTGACAGGACTGTGCTGGCAGCACCAAGACTACAAGAAGGACCCATACTTTGTGTAAACTAAGATCGATCAATAAGGCAATGCTGCTCAGTTTGCAACTGAGTTGCTTCTAGAGCAGCAGAAAAGTTTGGAAGGGTTTCACTGACAGCTGTTTAGGGAAAAACTGAGCTTCTAGGCTTTTGAATCTATACAGGGCACTGCTATCCGCTGCTGCTCAAAAGTGAAGCTAAAATGCAAGCAAATAGAAACAAGTTTTAAGTCAACTGCCAATCAGGAAATCACACAATAAGCCTTCCACTTGCAATCCCCAACTCAGGATAGATCGGCACACTTTTGCCACAAGGGTACAGAAAAGCACTTTCTTAATGTAGCATAGTTTGTTTGGAGCCCAAGTGTAAGAAGACCACACAAACTACCTACAATAACCTTACAACTATCAGATACAATGTAATGCACTGCAATTAATTACTTGAAGCAGCAGTAGCAGAAAGTACAGTTTTTTTAAACTGTTAAAAAAATACATCACAGTATATAAGAAAAGTGCAAAAAATACTTAGAACACTTTTGTGTGCTTTCCAGCTCAGGCAGACTGTGTAAACATCTACTGCCACTAGATGAATAATCCCAGTACTCCTAATGTAAAAGCTCATTTAAGGAGTGGCTGGAGTGAAATGCTACCACAAACAAACACATTTAAATATATGAGTACAGCAGTGTATTTTAAACAGCTTTTAAAAGTCTGATTATTCAATAAATGTACTTTGCTTTGCATAAATGAGCCAAGGCACACTCAATTGTACAGAATTTATAAAGGCACTAAAAAACAAGATAAGCTGATTAATAAGCCCTCCAGCCAATAAAACTAGCATGCCGAAAACTCAAGTGCTTCTTCAGCCTAAACAGACAAAGCTACCTCCCAGTACTACTTCTTCTTCTTTTTTTTTTTTCGGGGGGGTTAGGGCACCATCTCCAAGCTACCTCCCAGTACACTAGATGAAAAATCCACTGACCTCCTGATGTAAAAACAAGTGCTTGCTGGAGTGTAAAAATTACACTACTTTACCCTATAGCTAGCTAGATAATGAATTCAGAGCAAGTAAATGAGTAGAACAGACAATGAGAGGCATTACACACAGAGATATCTGGGGAGCAACACCTGATCTGTGATATATAGCAATAAGTAGCCTCTTTTCTGCTTATTTGTAGTATTTATTGCTTATTCTAGATATTTATAGCAATTTTATTGTATACTGCATACTTGTACTATATTTCATAGCTATTGGCTCACTGCTGGTTTTCTGCTGTGATAAACATTTCTGTAGTGTTTTCTGCCTAAAATAGCTTCCCACCATCCCTGTCTATTGGCATCTTGTCTTTATACCTGCTGGCCTTGCAGTTGCCCACCCCTACTCTAAATTTGATCTTGGACACTCCTCACAGCCTAGTGTCATTAGCTCATTCTACCTAATACAGAGTGAACATCTGAGAAGGCCAAAGCACTTAGTTTCTTTCTTTCTGTTCCTCCTTTCTCCCTTTCTTAAAAAAAAAATCCTAAATCTCCTTGTGTTCTGACTGTGCAAACATTTTGGAAATATAAAGTATATTTTAGTGGATTTATAAAAACTGTATTTACCTTAATATTGCTACAACTCAAGTGCTCTAGGTTGCACTGCATCTGAATTGTTTTAGTGTGTTTTAGCTGCTTTTCTGTATATAGACTTTTCTGTATATGTAGACTAGCTACTTATTCTACTGTATTACTGCCTCTTAAATCATTTTTCAGTTATGTACTTGTCTTGCTTCATTTAAAAAGTTTTAAATTGCTAATTTTGTAGAGTTTTAATTGCATTTACTGTTTAGGGCTACACACTCAAGTGCGTTAGCCTTTTCTGTGTTTATTTACTGTATTATTGCATTGTTTAGCCTGTTTTAACCCAAACAAAAAACAATACTAACTTATTTGCTTGTTTCCCACCTTTCCTAGCAAGTATAGTCCAGATCCCAGGCTTTGCTGGTTTCAGGACTTTATTTTCTGTGTTCAGAGCTATCCAGACCTTGCTGTGGTAGAGGGAAGTCCTACTGCTTACTAGTGGGAGTGGTGAGCATTGTACTGCCTATCTAACACTAGAGGAGTGGTTTCCAGCTCTGAAATTGTAATTTTATTAGCCATTTTGGGCTGATTTCTATCCCTTTCAACCTTCTGGCTTAAAAACGCGTGTGTTTGCACATTTTTTGCATCGTGCAGCACCGTGGGGCTACGGTTAAACTATTCTAGGTGCCAGAAAGTCAGCTCTTCAAATCTTCCCTTAGAACTAGCTGGTTTCTCAGCAGTAGCACTAAAATCTGAACCCCTGTGACTAACACTTGCTCTAGAACCTGCTGGAAAGCACTAGGAAGCCTTAAACTGATACAAGCACTGAACTCTCCTTGTTATTTATTTATTTATTTTTTTATTTGACATTTGTTAAATAAATAATAATAAGGAGAAATTAATCGTAGGCACTAAGCCTATAATTGCAAAGTACCTTGCAAAGGTAAGAGAAAACAGCTCTTGTACTTTACAAAAAAAAGCACCTAAACAGGCATGTCCAAGGGTCAGCTTCCATTGATTTCTCCTGTCCACCTGGTGAATCTGAGTATACTGGGGCAACGCAGCAACTGCCTCATGTACACAGACAACCCTCTCCTCCTACCACCCAACACTACAACCTGCGAGAGATGCACTTACATAGCCAAACTGGAAGCAAAGCTCTCTCCAGCCAAGATTGTGTTAGACAGTCAAGAGGAGAAGGTTAACACCTGCACCACACCTCAAGCAACACATAGCCCTTCAAAACCCACACCATCAACACCCACACATAGCAACACTAAACCCACATATGCAGAAGCCCTTAACATTAACCTGCCCAAGCAACAAGGACCTCTGAAGCTGAAATGCAAACAAACATCAGTCACAACCAAAGTGACACATAGCTCACAACACCAGTGTACCACCCAACAACAGCCCCTAAGGCAAGACAACATACCCAACACTTTAGTCATAGGTGACTCTATAGTCAGGCACACTGATGTCCCACTTACCAGGCTGAGCAAGGAGAAAATTACAGTCAGCTGCCTGTCGGGTGTCAGGATCTACCGCATAACGCATACACTCAAGTCACTCCACAACAAGTACAAATATGACTCTGTCATTGTCCATGTTGGAGTGAATGACTTGAGACGCACCTCCCAGAGGTACATGAAAGAAATATGGAAAAGCTCTTGGATCATGTGGCCCAGCCAGGTATGACCCTAGCCCTGTGTAGCATCCTGCCTTCACCCGGAATGATACCACAGTATAAGGACAAAATGATTGACTTCAACAATTGGCTAAGTTTCTGGTGTCATTCAAAAGGGATCTAGTATCTGTCTGCCTGAGACGACATGATCGACAAACCACAATGCTTTGCCAGAGATGGTCTGCACCTGTCACTCCTGGAATTCAGGTTACTGGCTAAAGCTTTTGCCACCTCTGTAGTGCCTTTTTTGTTCAAAGGACAAAACCACCACCATAACAGATACAAGCATGCAAAATCTAAAGGTAATGCTACTCAATGCTAGAAGTCTAAACCTCAAAATGCACTCTCTCAAGGTACTCCTAAAAATAGAGAACATCGATATCTGTGCAGTAACCGAGACCTGGTTCAAGGCTCCAGAAAGCACCTCTGCAATACCAAGCTACAGCTTTTACCACACTTTTCGGCCACCAAACCAAGACCAAAACACTAAAGATGGAGGAGTTTCCATATTCACCAAGGATATTCACACCTCCAGGCTAGTTCCCCAGCATAATGCATCTGAAATTCTCCAGGTGCAACTAACACTAGATAAGCCTGCAATCCAAAGTGTAGCTTGCTACAGATCCCCTACCATGCCCCGAGATTCTCACTACACCTTTCTAAACATACTGGAAAATATTAAGATGCAACCAAACACCCTAATACTTGGTGATTTCAACTACCCTGCCATTAACTGGGAAAACTACTCATGTACCAACACCTTTTCCCAATGGTTCTTGGAATTCATAAATTCCAATACCCTGGATCAACTAATCCTAGACCTGGTCATGACCAACATGGGAGATAGATGCTTCATACCAGTGGTCACCCCTTCATTGGTCAGGTCTGACCATAAGCAAATCACCCTTGGCATTCACATCCCACCCCCACCCCCCAGTAAGGAAACTTCCATAAAAAAACTCTCCAAAGCTAACTTCATGCTACTCAAGTCAGAAGTGACAAACTTCATGACACCCATGTAGACGGAAGCCGAAAGTTCGACTGCTGAATCCTACACTAAGACACTGTACAAGCACATCCACTCATGCATGAATCGTGCTATCCCAAATAGAACCAAGATGCTCTCCTTCAAAAAAAGGAAGCCAATCTGGTGGTCCCCTGCCATAAACAAACTATACAACAGAAGGAAGAAACTGTTGCAGAAAAGAGGAAAATCCCAGGATGCCAAAAACTTCCTTACCAGCCTCAGTAAGAAGCTGAGATCCCTCATAAAATCTTCTAAAGCTAGTTACGAAAATAAAATTGCCAAAGATTCCAAAGATAACCACAAGGCATTATATAGTTATGTCAAGAAACTAAATGGCATTGCTCAGATCTGCTCTGAGCTACAACAGAATGGCATTAAATATACTGATCTGAAGGATATTGCCAATATCCTGGCAGATCGATTTAGTGACAACTTCACCCCCTTCTCACCCCCTAAAGGGCCCATCTCAATACCAAAAGATTGCCAAATTCCGGTAATCATGGCCACACAGGCAGAATCCGCACTCTCCAAAGCTAAGAATACAGCATCCACTGGACCAGATGACATCCCGGGCTGTGTACTACATGAACTTACAAAATGAACTGGCACCTCACCTAATTGTCATGTTTAATCATAGCCTCATCTCAGGCTTTGTGCCCACTGAGTGGTGCACAGCTACAGTTATCCCACTCCACAAGGGGGATCCACCTGGGATCCTGGGAACTACCGTTCCATCAGTCTGATGAGCCTGATCTGCAAGGGCATGGAACACATTATCATGGAACTTGTAAACAAAGACATTGGCAACCTTCAAACACTGGACCCCACCCAGTTTGGGTTCGTGAAGGCCCGATCTTGTCTTCTCAACCTGACTGACTTCTTTGAATCAGTCTCCAGAGCTGTGGACAAGGGTAAGGCAGTACACACAGCCTATCTGGACCTTGCCAAGGCCTTTGACACCATCCCCCACTCTGGAATCATAGATCAACTTACTAAGCTGGGCATAAATCCCAGTGTCACTCGATGGGTTGCCAACTGGCTTACTGACAGAACCCAGACTGTAAAAGTAGCCGACTCCAAATCCATCTCCAGACAAGTGACAAGTGGAGTACCTCAGGGTTCAGTACTGGGACCGCTCTTGTTTTGCATCTACTTCTCTGAAGTACAGGCCAACACTAAGGGATTCTGCCTAACAAAGTTCGCAGATTACTGCAAACTGGGAGTCACTATTGAATCCCCAAATGATGTGGATATTCTACAAAAGGGCCTTACAGAAACAGATGCTTGGTGCTAGAGCCATGGGCTCAAGCTTAATGCCAAGAAATGTATAGTTATCCCCTTTGGGAAAAAACATGTACCCATTAATTACCACATAGGTGGCAGTACACTAAACACCAAAAGTGTGATGAGAGACTTAGGGACACAGGTGGACAGTCATCTCACCTTCGATAACCACATCGCCACAGCAGTCAGGAAATCCTTCTATGTGGCACACCTCATCACTAAGGGCTTTTCATCCAGAAAAAGGGAGGTCATTGTCCCACTGTACTCATCCCTCATTAGATCCATTATAGAGTACAATGACCCATTTGGTATGTACCTCACAAGACATCTGCAATAGCTGCAAAGGCCACAGAAATACCTCACAAAAAGAATCACAGGCCTAAAGCAGATGCTCTATGCTGACCATCTAAAAAAACTCCAGCTATACCCTGTGGCATATCATCTACTCAGAGGTGATCTCTGCTTAACATACAAGTCCATGTCAAACCCTGAGCTGTTGGACATGCTCCACTTAAAGAAATCCCAATCCCACAGAACCACACTCTCCAAGGATCTAAACCTTGTCATCACAATGAAAAAAACATGCTGGAGGGATAGGTTCCTGACCCAGAGACTCCCCATACTCTGGAATAGACTGCCCATACATATCAAGCAGAGCGCCTCCTTGGCACTCTTCAAAAGGAACCTTGATGATTGGATGGGATATAGGAAATTCACCCCGGGGATCACATCAGTCACTCTGCTAGACAGGGGTCCTGGGAAGTAAATATTGTGGGAAGCAATATCCAGGGAATTGTTATGGCTAGGTTTGTATAGGCCCTAGGGCCGATAGCCTAGTACCAACCTATGAACCTAAAATGCACTTTTTAAATATAAGCACAAGGAAGGGCAAACAAATAATCCAATATATCAACAGCAGTATAGAAAAGAAGGAGCTTATTAAGTTCAATTTACAGTAGGAGTGGGCAGATTAAAATCACCAGGTTTAAAAAGCAGATCAATGAAGGGTAAATAACTAGCTAGCAGGGAATCACCTGCAGTGTTTTTAGTTTATAAAAGCTTGAAATCTTTTCAGAAAAAGACAAAGACTCAGAAATTCACTGTGTATTTAAGTATTACTCAATAAACAATTTAACCAGTGAAAAACATGTGAAATGTGCAGCGTAGATAACATGCGTCTGTCTCTCACATACAACAAAAACACCAGGCCAAGCAGGATTTCTTAAAACAGAAAACAAAATGGAGCAGGTAAAACAAAAAACAGCTCTCTCACTCACAGACAAAAAATGTAGGCTTACTTTCCTCACTCGGTACAGAATCACCAGTAGATCTTTTAGTTTATGCAGGCTTGAAATCTTTTCAGAAAAAGACAAAGACCTAGAAATTCACTGTGTATTTAAGTATCACTCAAGAAACAATTTAACCAATGAAAAAACATGTGAAATGTGCAGCCTATATAATTTAAGTGTCTATCTCTCACATAGAACAAACTCACCAGGCCTGGCAGATATCTTAAAACAGAAAAGAAAATGGACCAGGTAAAACAGGAAGCAACTCTATCACTCACAGACAAAAATTGTAGGTTTACTTTCCTCACTCAGCAGGAAATCATCAGCAGAGCCTTGTAAAGTGTGCCAAATAGTTCAGGGCCTCAGGGCAAAGGTAGCTGAAGCAAATACATACTTTCCAAATCTGTCCAGTGCCCTAGACTCTTGGTTGGGGGGTGGACAGAGAACCTCTGCTCTCATAGCTCCTTTTTGGTGGCTGCTGCCACAACCACTGCATTGACAGGGACTCCTTTGTTCCAGTGGGGTTTATACTTTAGCAGGGCTAAAAACTTGTCCGGACGATGTTGGAATGGTTCAACGGAATATGGCTCCTTCAGTTTGAGACTAGGTCAATGAGCTCATCAACCGGGAGAATTGTCCAAGACATAGATGGGCCAGCACTAAACACCTCCAGAAATACTGACTCCTCTGGAGAAGGACTGTTGATAGACCAACCACCTTTCTGTTTGAGGACCTCTACAATGTCTCCAAATTAGATGGCATCAGGCGGTGATCTGGGGGATCCTTTTCCTTCCTTAAAATCCGTATCTTCAGTGAGAGATTCAAAAGGGGAATCTAAGTGCCTCCTCTTGCATGTTCTCTTCTGGTAGACCTAGTCAGGGAGATGTTCTGGAGAGGAGTCAGCAGAGAGGGGGCATTCTTCCATGGGAAGTGACTGGAAGCTAGGTGGAACTGGTTGCTCCTGTGGAATAGGTCTGAAACAAAAAGGGAACAGGGGTAGGATCAAAGGGATGATGACAGACCAGATCTCTAAAAGAGAAAAGACCCTTTCCAAAACCTCAAAAGCAGAAGGACCTGGAGAAACCATGGCCACCTTTACCAAAGTCAAATGTTTCGATATGGGTAGATCATGACTCTAACCTGATCAGTGCTTCAAGGAGGGAATCAGACCTCAGCTATCTAGTGCTGAGGCTCCAAGGGGCAGTGACGGATCTGACATCATTGAAATAGACCCTGGTCCCACAGATTCAACACTGATGTTTCAGCTATGGGACTTTTCCCGATCCAAAGACATAGGAACAGAACCAGTCAGGGATACTTTTGGAGATGAAGAAGTAATTCTGTTAAGATCTGACTCCTGAACTCTTGAAGCAGTCAAATCCTACAGCTCCAAAATCAAAGGATGGATCAGAGAAGGAAATAAAAATTTGTGAGTAGTGGCAGAAAGACTCATGGATACAACAGGGGACGGAGCCGAGATAACCCCCATCTGGATCTGAGCTCTGAGGAATTTTCGCATCATCCTATCCAAATCCACTTCAGAAAGATTCCTGGAGGACCTGATGGATGAAATAGTTGACTGAGGTTTGGCATGCATTCTAGGTATCCGCATAAAGGGAGAATGAAGCCAAGGGGAGAGAGGATCTATCAGAAACTAAGGTGGATGAGTGAGTCCATGGCATGCGAGATGTGCTTAGGTTCATAGGTGTTTACTAGGCTAATGACCACAAGGGCCTTTTTAAGCCTAGATATGCATCCAAAATCTCTGACAAGTTCTGATACCCTTGATAAATGTAAGCATGGGCCAGGGAGATGAACCATTTACAGGCTACCTGTTTGCATTAAAGACATAAGTGCCAAACCAGGGATGAATTTCCGGTTTCCCATCCAATTGTCCAAGTTGCACTTGAAATGGTTTAGGAAGGAACTCTGCTTCAAATGGATGGGGAGCCTGATCCATAGATGGGGTAGTCTCTGGGATACTGATCTATCTCTCCAGCAGGTCCTATTCATTTCACAGGCAAGGTTTAAGTCTTTAGAATGGGTAATACTGGTACTGTTTGTTTTGTGGATATGCAGGAGGTCCATCAGAGTGAGGTCTAACAATGCCCTGTATGCCAGGCATAGATCTCCCCTCAAAAGCCTGTAGGAGACAGAATACAGGGATAGGGCCTTGAGGTCGTCTGCATAGGACATATTACTTATGCCCTGTATTCTTTTAGTGAGGAACCTCTGTTGACATTCCAGTTATTGGATATGTCTGGTTAGGTACATACCAAAGGGGGCATTGTACTCAATGATAGGTCTGATGAATGCCGAATACAGTGCAACAATGACTTCCTTGGACTTAGATGCCATACCTTTGTTTATAAGTTGCACAACATAGAATGATTTCCTCACCACTGTAGACACGTGATGATCAAAGGCAATGTGTGTCCGTAAATTCTTGACTACTGGGTCAACTCTAAGGGGTATGTTGTCAATATGATAGTTACCAGGGATGGATGACTTCCCAAAGGATACTATTATGCATTTCTTGGCATTTAGTTTTATTCCATGGCTCTGACATGAGTTGTTTGTCTGTGTCAGCCCCTCCTGGAGAACATTTGTATCAGTGTAAGATTCATTGACAGCTCCTAATTTGCAATCATCTGCAAATTTAGTCAGCTAGAGACCACCGACATTGGCCTTGACTTCTGAGAAGTAAATGCCAAAAAGGAGTGGTCCAAGGACTGATCCCTGAAGGACTCCACTTGTGACTAGCCTCTTTGTAGAGATGGACTCCCCAATTCTAACTTCCTGGGTGCTGTCTGTGAGTCACTTAGCTATCCACCAGGTGACATACGGGTTTGTACCTAACCTCTTGAGTTTGTCAACAATGCCCAAGTGGGGTATTGTGTCAAATGCCTTGGCCAGGTCAGGGTAGGCAATGTGAACAATTCTAACCTCATCCATTGCTTTGGTGACCTTCTCAAAGAAGTCCACCAAGCTGAGTAGGCATGATCTGCCCTTGACAAAACCAAACCAGGTTGGGTTCCATGTCTGGAGGTTTACTACATTTCTACTGATCATCTCCATAATAATTCTTTCCATGGCTTTCCATATAAGACTAGTGTGACTTGTGGGTCTGTAGTTTCCAGGGTCTGTAAATGGCCCACCTTTGTGTAGAGGAATGACTGTTGCCTTTCTCCATTCATGAGGCATGAAGCCTGTTTGAAGGGTACAGTTAAATAGTAATTCCAGAGGCCCTGATAGGTCATGTTTCATGCTATTTGGAAAGCATCCTGAGATATTGTCTGGGCCCATTGATGCAGTGTTCTTGGTCTTAGAGAAAGCATTAAGGCCCTGTTCCCTAGTAATAGTAGGGGGAGTTATATTTGATGAAATTTCCTGAGGGGAGGTTGAGGGGGAGAGAGGAGTAAAGTTGGAGTTGAATTTATCAGCCAGAATGTTTGCTATATCTTCTGGCTCAGTATAAGTGGATCCAGTTACAATGAGCTCTGCACACAATTGTGTATTGCCTTTGAAGTTGTAGACATAGCTAAAAAATGCTTTGTGGTTGTCCTTGGCTTGGGAGGCCAAACTTAACTGAAATTTAGCTTTGGTCGACTGTATTTGTCCTCTGAGTTGTTTGTTTAGCTTGATGAGAGTGCTTTCATCCTGCTGGGTGGTGCACCTCCAATTTTTGTCATGATATTGTTTCTCCTGTTATACATCTGATTTTGTGATTCCACCAGGGTGGCTTGTTTTTTGAGTTAGTTTTGTACTTCTTCCTGGTGGGTACAGCTGCCTCTATGCAGCTATTAACATGCTTGTTCAGGGTTTTGTGAACAGTTCTGCATAGATAGAAGTGTTCTCAGGGTTTATAGGGGCTTGAAAATGTTGCCAGGTTTTCATTTAATAGCAGGAGGTTGGCCTTAGAATATTTCCTAAATAGTCTCAGTTGAGCTTGGTGTCCAGGTTTTATTTTTACTTCAAAGGAGACGATTTTGTGGTCTGAACTTACCAGGGAAGGCATTACAGTTTGGTGTGTGCAGCACTCTCCCATATTAGTGAGCAACAGATACAGTATGGTTGCACCCCTGGTTGGCGTATTGAGTATCTGGTCAAGGGAGTTTGTGTTTACAAAATCCAGGAATGTCTGTGCACATATGTTTGATGCCATAGAGGACTCCCAATTAAAGTCACCCATGACTATGGTACTGGGTTGGATGGTTAGTGTTTCTAATAAGTTTAAATACATGGTATGGGTTTCCTGGGTCACAGAGGGGGACCTATAGCTCGCAAGGAAGTGGTACTGGATCTTACCTATGGTGACTTGAACATGGAGTAGCTCAAGTGCATTGTCCTGTATGACCAGCTTTGAAGTATATTTATTTTTGATGTAAATAGAGACACCTTTGTCTTTAGTCCCCGCCTGTGAAGTAGCTGGCCTAAATGTAAGGAAGGCATTATAACCTTGCACTCTTGGTGTGCTCTCTGCAGCTTTAAATCATATCTCAGAGATTGCACAGACATCAGCATTCTCTAGTGTAAAAAGAGCTTCCAGGGAGTGGAGTTTTTTTGTTTAGGCTCCTAGCATTGAGCAGTAATGCCTTTAGATTTTCTTAGTTTTGATTTCCTATGTCAGAAGTACTTTCAGCTTGGCATTGCCTAAAAAAACCTTCACTATGGAAAAGTTCCCACATCATTCCCCTCCACAAAGGTGGCCCCTCCACAGAACTCAACAATTACTGGCCCATAGCAATTCTCTCTCCACTCTCCAAAATACTTGAAAGATGCATTCACTCTCAAATCAAAGACTACCTCCTTACCAACAACCTAATACAGTCAACATGGTTTCTGGCCATATCATAGCACTACCACTGCCTTACTCACTTTTACCAACATTATCCTTCAGCATAAAAACAATGGCTATTTCTCCTCTGCAACTTTCCTAGACCTACCTAAGGCATTTGACATGGTCTTACATAAAACAAGTCATCTCTGTTCTCAATGACCTATCCTTTTCTCAATCTGTCACCAACTGATTTCAGAGCTACCTGACAGGTCGCCAGCAATCCGTTTTTTGGCAGAATGACATATCTCCCCAACTCCCTGCCTCTATTGGTGTTTCCCAAGGATCCATCCTTGGACCCATACTCTTCTCCATTTTCACCAATAATCTAGTCACTGCCACAAAACATGCCTCTCTCATACAGTATGCAGATGACTCCACCATCATCTGCTCTGCCCAATCCCTACACAAACTGCAAAAGGTCACACAGGATGCCTTTTCCTCTGTTGAAACTTGGCTACCTGATGCCCAGTTAATACTCAGTCCAAACAAAACTAAACTCCTCATCTTCCAACCTACCAAACATACTCAAACCTACTCTCACTTTAATATTACAGCCAATGACAACACCATTATCCCCTCAACAGATCACACCAAATTGCTAGGAGTTGAGATAGACAATAATCTCAAATTTGACATTCACATTTCCTTGACCATAAAAAAGTCCACAAAAAACTAGGAGCTCTATACAGAAATAAGCAATTCCTCACCAAAACAGCCAGGATTTTAGCTGCTAATTTCCACCTTATCTCCACCCTTCTCTATGCCTCTCAAATATTTACCAACCTTAGGCAAAGCAATCTAAATAATCTTGAGACCTGCTACAACAAAATAACCAAGTTTGCCACTGGGGCCTCCTGCCATAGTCACCACTGTATCTCACTTGTCGAACTTGGCTGGCTAGAACTCCCTCACCTTCTTCAATGGTACCAACTCTCACTTGCCCACAAACTAGTAAACCATCCTCTAAGAATCCCATCCCTCCAAAATCTACTCCAGCCCTATTACATCACCAAACCACTACACTCCAGCAACAAAAATCAATTACAGGTAACCAGAGCCCAGAACTCTGTTGGAGAAGCACTCTTCTCCAACTCAATAGCCAAGTTATGGAACACCTTCCCCCCAACAATAACCTCTGTACCATCATGCACTCACTTCAAAGCTATACTTTAATCTCACCTAAAAAAAATGCTGGTTATGCCCTTGTAACACTCCTTAATAGCATCTCCCACTCCACCCACCCTCAACCTATCTTCCACCCCACTAACTACTTTGATTACAGCCAACTCTGATGCTTGAAAGCTTACCATTTATATCACTGCTGTAATTTTTTACTGTAACAATGAGAATATCTGCTATTTAATTATTAGAATACATGCCATCTTAGATGGAACAGATGTTATGTGAGTACTGTATGTATTATGTTATTCATCATGAACTAGGATTGTATTACTGTTACTTTTATACATGTAACTGCATCTACTTCTTGTAATCATATACTTAAATTCATCTATATTGTGGAGCTTTTCTCCCCGGGCCTCCGCTGAAAAAGGACCTGTGCCCAGTCGGAATTTCTCAGTCAACTAATGTAAATAAATAAAGGCACTATGGAGACAGATGATGTTTTAGCTAATATTCAAAAGCCTAGAGGGGAGAGGTGCAGACCATCCTCGGCAAAACAGCATGGTCTGTTGATCATTTCCTTCCATGCTGACAAATATTGCACCCCCTTAGAATGACACCAGAAACTAAACCAATTACTAAAATCAGTCATCTTTTTTTCGTACTGTGGCATCATCCTTGGAGAAGGTAAAATGCTGCTCAATGCTTGGCTTATACCAGCCTGAGACACATATTCTGAGAGCTGTTTGATGTCTCTCTTCATATAGTCTATGGAGGTACGTCTCAGGTCATTTACTCCCACATGGACTATGACTGAGTCATATTGGTAACTGTGGTCCAATGACTTGAGTGCATGCGTAATGTGGCAGATCCTAGCCCCTGATAAGCAACTGACCATAACTTTCTCCTTACTCAGCCTGGTGAGGAGGACATCAGTGTGTGTCATGAGGAAGTCTCCAATGGCTAGAATGCTGGATTATGTGTTGACTTGCGTTATGGGATTAGAGGTAGAGGCTCCATGAGATGTAGCTCTATGTGTTGATGTGGGTGTTGTTTTGAAAGAATCTGATTGGGGCTGCTGAGGGTATTTCTTATGTGTACTTTGTTTAGGAGGTCTTTCTGGTTTAGGAATGTTACATTTAAGTGCCTTAGTATATGTGGATCTATATGTCTGCTTTGAATTGTACATGATGGGTGCAGCATGGGTACTACTGACAACCTTATTGACATTAGGAGTACTTTTATGTGACAGCTTTGCCTCCTGTGATGTTGTGTAAATACATCTCTCACATACCATATCAGTTTGTTTCAGAGTTAACTGATTTTCAGTAAACATGAGACAATTTCTCCATTGCCTCAGGTTGCCCATATCCACCAAGTTGGCAATGGAGACAGTACGAAAGTTCATATCCATGGCACAGACCCTTTTTTACTGATTAGACTGCTGGAGTGAGAATATCAATCACTGTCAGGAGTATCTGGTTTGCAACTATGTGGACAGTGCTTGTCACTGCAAACTAGTTGTCCTGTGTGCAACTAGATATTAGAGAAATTTCAATTGTGCTTTTACAGGAAAAATGTCACTCAAGGTGTCTTGAGTCTGTACAGAGCACTGCCAAACACTTGAGGGGAAACTAATACACAGATCATGAAAATTTAAGGATGAAGTACTTAGGCAGATATTCTGAAGTCAAAAATAAATCAAGCAGCACATACTGAAAACAAAGAATTAGTTTGTCAAGTATGATGAAAAGAGGGGAATCACATAAATGGCTACTGCCTGGCTACTATTAATGCTGGTCTGATGACAGCTTCACTCTGTTGAGATACAATAGTCCTTTGCTTCTTCTCTCACCAGAAGCAAAATGTTAGCACCAATCTCAAGAAGAGAAGCAGGCCACAGCCTGTTTGATGATCCAGAGTCTTGTCCCAGATGATGCAAGGGTCTATAGGCTTGTAGCCTTTTCTGGTAGATGCCTCAAATAACAACCAGACCAATCAGGTACATTTAGCACAGACACTCACTCTCTAACCAAAAACAGTCAGGAATCAATGCACTCTGCTTCTACTCTCAGCAGGATCAGAATATAAGCACAGATTCCAAGCTGTCACCTATAAAGCAGTTATTAGGCTTTCTGGTGATCAGCAGTCTCAAGGAAATAATGCCACTATACCCCTTCTCTCACCAGGGGAAAAGAGAAGCCCTAATCCCAAGATGACTACTGAGAGGCAAAATGTGGGCTCTCCAATAACTGGTGGTTTTGCAATAGATGCTTAAAGGTAAGATGAAAAAAATGGTTTATCCTAAACACTGCAGTTAGATATGAAAGTGGGTGACTTAAGTTTTATCTGTTTAAAAGTTAAGTTTTAGTGGAGAGCCACTATTTTTTAAAAGAGCAAGGTAGATAGAGGGAGGGCACTTTTGTATTCTGATACTATGGAATACAGTAGGATGGCCAATAAATTTAAATAGTTAAAGGGGAGTGATTTCACAAAATTATAATTTTGTGCTTACTCACACCAGCCAGTAAAAGCATAGAAGAAATGAGATATATGGTCAAATTAACATAAGGGGCAGGGAACTAGAAAAACAGTGGTGTTTAAGAACACAACAGTAACAGGGTTAGAGGGTGGGAAAAATTCTGTATGACTCGCAAGAGACAGAGCTGTTGTCTCTTTTCAGGCTTTAAAATGCAGTTAAAAGCAGAATACAAGTAAAACACAATGTAAAGAAAACAAATCACAGTATACAAAATATAAAAAGGCAATAAATACAAGAAATAGAAAGCAAACTAACCTTTCTCTCACAGCAAGCTGTGGCAAAGTCTAGGTGAGCTTAGGATCCAAAGATTTAGGATCTGTAATTTGAGTGGTAGGACGGGCTCAAGAGACAATATGATCCAAGGGCTTAGGATGTGAAGGCTTTGGGTATACAATCCATTTTTCTGGGTCTGATGAACTCGGATCCAACAATTTGGGAACTTCTGAAGGTGGCTCCAACGAAGTCTTAGGAGACTTTAGAGGTGAATGCTTCCTGTGCTCCAATGGAGCTTACGCCCCTGAAGAGGAAGAAGATGAGGGATGAAGCAAACCTTTAAGTACAATCTTACTCTGCCTGTCAGCTATGGCTCTTGAATTAAATCCTGCACAAATTGTACAGTCTGTATTTAAATGAGCTGCACCTAAGCAACTGATGCACTCCTTGTCAGCATCCGAGTTAGGGATTTTATGCCCACAAGAAGTGCATTTCTTGAAACATGTTGGCTTGTCAGCCATGACAGTAAAAATCCACAGAGAAAAAAGTACTTAAAGGACAGATTTTTTTTTTTTTTTTTAAGAGAGAATACCTCCAGTGGTGAAAATGGTATATCCTGTTTAATAGGGTAAGAGTTATAGAAGAAAGGAAGAAAGACAAAATACCAGAAACAGTATGCTTGAGAGGTAAAATAGTAGGAGCCTAAAGCAGAAAATCCGAAAACTAAGAGGGAGGTTTAAGATTAGTGACAGAAAGAATTTAGATTAAAGGTAATTAAACTTTTCACTTACTAATATAGAAACTATAAGAAAATGCTGCGAGAGAAGGATTTCACATCTGTGCATGATGGCAGCAAATGAGATCTGAGATGTTGGGGATGAACTAGGGCATTATGGGTAGAGGGAGGAGCTCGAGAGTTGGATCCAAACTGAAGTATGTGGCTGAGTCAGATCTGAGGATCGGATCTGTAACCCTATTTGTTGAGGAAGAATGAAAAGGATAACATCATATCTGGCAGAGAGGACACACAGATCCTGTGGTAGATTTTTTATGAACATTGTGAAGGGCAGTGACACAAGTATTTTACCCTAAGATACACTAAAAATTATGAAAGTGGACAAGGAGAAGATGTTACTGAATTTAAATGAAAATAATCTGTTGGATAGATAACATTAATACCAGTCAGATAAGATTTGTTGGCACCCACAGAGTTAGTTTAAGGAGTGGACAGTGTTAAAAAAGACACTTTTGAAAGTTTATGAACAGGTTGGCTATTAGTTTACCTTTGTCTTTATTTGTTTGAATGGACTGGATAATCTTCATAGAGATGCAATTGTGAAATAACCATATCTGAAGCCATTTCTTACTGGAAAATAACGTTAGCAGTTTTAGTTGGTTAGTAGTTGTGTATGTACCACTTTTCAACTAGTTTTATTAGTTAGTTGAAAGTGGACACAGGTCTGAAGTCATCAATGGACTTGTGGTTTTATGATTTTGGTGGAGGAAGCAATACTTCTGATTTCCATAGGTTCTGCATATAAATGGGTGCTAGGAACATACCAAAAATGAAGGGCAGCATCTTGATTAAAATGTGAGCAGACTGTTTTTTTTTCCATTAGTGTCTCTGCTGTTCTTATTAATAACTTGGAAAAAACAGGGGATTTAGTATATTTTAGTATGGATGATAAATATTGTTTTGAAAAATGTAATGAAACTGGAATAGGTAGTTTTAAAGAAGCTTTTGAAAGCATAAGCAGTTTCTAAGGATTGGTTGTAGGGCATGGCAATATTAAAACTGAATAACTTTCCTTAATCTTAATTAATTTATTTTATTTTAAACCACTATTTGTACTAAGATGTCTGTCTGTTACATTCTTTAGCTTCAGATACTGTAACACAATTTTACTTCTGCAGTGCTTGTATAATATTTGTGTCAAAAGTAGCTGGAAGAGGAACAGTTAAATGAGGCTGGCAAAGAGGCAAAAGAGACTGTAAAGGCAGCAATGGCTACATTCTTGAAGATGGAAACTTTTTAATTTTATTTATTTTAGTTCAAGCCAATATTTTTAGGATAAGATAGAAAGGTTTATTTGTCATGTACATATGAAGCTTTGGCATGGCTGACCACCATCCTATATTCCTTTCTAAGCTGGATGATGATGTAGTATAAGAGCATAAGAAAGAGTACTTTGTGGCATTCGTCTGTGACATGTTTGCTCATGTAATGTAACCTTTTTGCATTTTTGGAGGAATCATTTAAATCTGTCTTTCTCTAAGTGGTAGGTTTTGTTCTGAAGCAGCAATGGGGTGTTTGTAAGGACAGCTGTGATCAGGCCTGTCCCATTGCCCAAATTGGACGTATTTATTATTCACTTATTATTATGGTCCTCCATGCATCTGCCACAGGCCAAATTCTACTCTCCTTTATCCCTATAATGATAATTGAGAGGAGATCAACACCATCCAGACTCCAGGTACAGGCTTTCCCTCCATATCCCACCCTTTCCTGTCTTCAAAGCAGGTTGTGGAATGGTATCAATGCAAACTGTGCATTCTGTTTCTATACGCACATCTTCTACTGCATTCAGCCTTTTTGCTCTCTAGAGTATTTTAGTCTGCATGAGGTAGACCCCCTCAGTACATCACCAGGGGATGATGCCATAGAAATGACCAGGACCCTCCTCCCAAGTGTACGACAATTGGTGTATTATTGTTTAATTCTATACTCCCACCTTGCAGCATCTCCAGCACCAGTTCTATAAAGTGAACCTGGATGCAACATGACAAATGTGACTGCTTCCTCTGCACTAGCAGACCGGCATTCTGGACAGGCGGTACTGGCATCAAATTCTAGATGTAGAATACAAAATTGTAAAAAAATTTGCGCACTTTTTTTTGAAAATGTACTGGCCACTTTAATGATTGTTGTGCACATACAGATTTATTAGTTCTCATTTTACTTTCAAAATGACAATGTCAGAGTGGTCTGGCAAAACTGTTTCTTAAAAAATAAAGAAACAAACATAGTTTGATACTGAAATATTCAAAACAATTTGGATATTTCTTCAAAACAATTTGGATATTTCTACAAAATCTTATCTCATTTATAAATTGAAGAATGCATTAACCTGTTAAATGATTGTCGTAACAGGATGAAAAATTAAGGTAAGAACATGGATAGCAAACAGCTTATATCTCCTTAAAGATAAAAGGCAGATTGCTTTATTTATGTTTTTCTTTGCTGCCTAGAGCATATATCATTGCCTACATTATGGATAATTATCCCTTTCA
This sequence comes from Protopterus annectens, assembly GCF_019279795.1. Lineage (NCBI taxonomy): Eukaryota > Metazoa > Chordata > Ceratodontiformes > Protopteridae > Protopterus > Protopterus annectens. The sequence goes on from NC_056733.1 coordinate 1,873,177,365, forward strand.
GTGTTTAACAGAATACCCTGCAGACTTGTGTCACTTAAATTCCCATTTTAGTGAGTTCATGCTAGCAGCACAATTCCTCATGTGTGGAAAATAGTATTACTTTATTTAATGCAATTTTCAGATGGGTGTAGGGGGATCTGATGAACAGATATATATGCACACATACTGGTATATCATCTACCAGACAAGATAGAAGGATGAGAGATTGCAGGAAGGTGGTAATACGTATGGGGGAATCTCAATCTGCTAGAAGTAGAGTGGGAGATTTGGAGCTACAGGATGGAAAGTGATCAGGAGCTTACTGAGGTCTTGGACCATGAGGGTTCAGTCAAACAGTTCTGGACTGTACCAAAAAAGAAAGAATTCTGGATGTAGTCCTAAATAATGCAGTGAGTTGCAAGGACGTCTAAGTTAAGGCACTTTTAGCCAACAGTGATCATTCCACTCGGTGGTTTAGAGATCATAACAATAGTAAAAATAAAAAGACAAAACAGTGATGTAAGATTTCATAAGTATTGATTATGCTGTCTTAGAAGACGTGTTAAGAATGAGTTAGGGGACCTGAAGCTAAAGTAGGGAGTAAGAAAGCTATGGGAATGAGTCAAGGATGAGATCATCAGGACCATGGACACATTTATGAAGAAGTGACAAAAAGGCAAAAGGCATTCAGTCTGGCTAACAACCATACGCTCTGCAAGGATGGTATGCAGTAATGAAGAAATAATGATTATTTATTTATAATTCCTTCAAATCCAGACCGTTTCGCTATTCAGCCTTTATCAATGAATACAATAAAGTTTTTTGAATGAAATGAAGCAGCCTGCATTTATACTAGTCTCTGATTACCTGGAAGGAATATTACAGCACCACCCAGTGGCTGGAGTAACAAAGTGCATGTTCCATTCTTGATTAAAGCATATGACCAGTGACATAAAAAATGCAGGGGTGTAGATATAGTAATATTTTTTAGATAAAAATGCCAGAGGTGTAGATATTAAGTCATTTTAAAGATAAAAATCAAAGCTCTGAAGTAAGCCATTATATGACATACATATTACAAGGTAATAGACAAATACCATAGTCACTATTTGTGAATGCATATCATAGTGTAAAAAAGCAGAAAATATATACCACTAGTATATATATATTTTTGAAGGATATATAACCACAAAAAAAAAAAAAATATAAATAATAAAGACCTGATCATATATAATATATATAAATAAAAAGAAAAAGAAAATATATAGTGGCCTCTATTCTCAGCTATTTTATTGATTATTATAAATTGATATAATATGCTTGTACATAATACATGTTCAACATTGTAATTGTACAATACTCAATGTTTAACGCCAACATACATACCAAACCATACATATACATCCTGAACAATTTTTACCATGCTTTATAGAGTATAATATGAGCGTTGGTAGGCCTAACCACCACTGAATGGTTTTAATTCTTGATCTATATGAATGTTTGTTGTTGTAACCATGATTATGAAATCCTCCAGTGTACAGTGAAACTCACAGATGGTCACTCAGACCTGGGGGGAATAAACATCCAAGGTTGGTTATCCAATATTGTTCCTTGTGGTTTAAAATGGTGTGCCAACCCTGTTGTTTTGTTCCTATCCCTGAATTTTGTCAATGATCGATGAACATAACACTGGGGGGGATGTTGTGTGTGTATGTGGTATAAAGCATTTGTTTTGATTTGAAGGAATTATAAATACATAATCATTATTTCTTCATTACTGCATGTTCACTATCGTTTTTTGCTGGTCGTTGGTGGTTTACATTCAGTCTGGCTACACAGGAATCTCAGACAAACAATTCGAGCAAAATATAGGCCTAAATATGTGAAAAGGAGAGTTGGGGAGCTGTTAGAGGAACAGTATAAATTGGCTGACAAAGAGGGAAAAGAGATGGTAAAGGCAGCGCTGACAAAAAGGGAAAAGAGATGATAAAGGCAGCAAAGGTTAAAGTTGAAAGGGACATAGCAAAAGGGAGTGGCATGGGATACACAGGTTTTTTAGGTCAGCAGAAAGAAGAAAAAGAGGAAAAAAACTAAATTGGCTGAGCAAAGATGGGAGGGAGATCACAGACACATGGGGAAAAAAGTAAAGGTAATGCATAAAGACTTTGTTTCAATCTTCAAACAAGAAAGCAAAGGGAGGGTGATGTGCTAGAAGAGAGGCAGGGCAGAAGGGAGAAAACAGCAGACAGACAACAGACAGACAAACAGAATATAGAGGGAGGAGGTTCAGAGAGAACTGGTTGCTATTAGGGAGGATAAAACACAATACCCAGATGAGCTGCCTGTCAGAGGTTGACAAAAATCTGGCCAAAATGTTGGTAGACCCCCACCCCCCAACAGACATCCTCAACAAATCACTACCTACTGTACATGTGTCAAAGGACTGTAGGGCAGATGTTGTGGAACTTGTACAACAGAAGAAGCAGAAAAAATATGGGGAATTACAGGTCTGTTAGCTTAACAACAGTGGCAGAGAAAAATCTGAGGGTAAGGTTGGAAGCATTTCTAGAGGCAGCAATATCCAGGATGGCAACTTACGTGGGTTACTGGCCAGAAGGAACTGTCAATCAAACCTCATCCAGTTTTATCAATAGACTACAGCAGAAAATGAAAGGGGAATACTAGTGGACAGTCTATCTGAATTTCAGCAAGAACTTTGACTCTGATCCAAACATAAGTCTGATAAAAAAAACTGGAGGAGTACAGTGCAGAGCGAAGACTATAAGAACTAGAGAGATGAATGGCTGAATGGTGAGACACAGAGTACTAGTGAAAGGCAACATGAGAGGAATTAGGGAAGTGGCCAGTAAAGGACCACAGGGAATGTACAGTTGTGTAAGCTGCACTAACCAATACCAGTACAAGTCAGCATTCCTGTCTGCTGCAGTAGACTTTATGCCACTCTAACTGCTGACTGGAAAGCATTGATTAGGGAAAACCTTCAGGATTCTTTGCCCAAAAGCTAAAAAGAAGCATAGTCATCCTGAGGAAAACAAATAAGAAACCTACCTACCTAACCTGCTTCTTCTCTCAGCTTCAGATTATACACTCTATACTATAACAACCTTTCTACTGCCCTAACATATCTTCCGTTATATCTCATTATTCTCCTACTAGATCACTCCGAAGCTCTGACTAGGATTTATTACTTATCTATAAACCTAGGACAAACATTGGATGCATCCTATATTGCTACCATCCTACCATCGCATGGAATAATCTTCCACTTCAAATTACTAAATCAACCAAAACAATTTAAAGCAGCTGCTAAAGAATACTTAAAAACTCTCTGGTCCTGCCTCTGTACTCACCCACCATAAACTGCCCCCAGCCTTAAATTGCTCACTAATTTGACCACTAACCTTATCTTTTGTCTTCTTCTCCCTCACTAACATATCCCCTGCCTTGCCTTGCTAACCTGTCTCTTTCAAGCCATGATTTTATATGCCTCAGTTTAACTCTTCTCTTCCTAAATATCTCCTCTAAATCATCATCTGAAAGTTAACTATTGTTTATGGTAATGTAATACTCTAAGATGCTATGAATGTGTCTTCTCTCATGTAGCCTGTTTTTAATGATGACTTGTATTACTTGTTACTTGTTAAAATGCTGTTACTACTTGTAAAAAAAGTGACTTAGTCATCCTTTTTGGTACATTCTGCTTCTGTAATTGTCTACTGTACTGTATAATGTGTTGGAACTTTTCACCCTGGGCCTTCGCTGAAAAAAGGGCTATTTTTATCTCAGTCGGACTTTTCCCGGTCAACAAATGTAAAATAAAATAAATAAGAAATAACTGCTAAGGTATTTCCCAACAATAACTATATACAACAGTAGTAGGATAAAGGGTGGGTGTTGCTACTGCAATACTGTATAATTTGAACATCTACTGTTATTGTTAAGCACAACTTACACAGCTGTACTATGTTCATCATTCCTATTGCTATATACAACAGTAGTAGGATAAAGGGTAGGTGTTGCTACTGCAATACTGTATAATTTGAACATCTACTGTTATTGTTAAGCGCAACTTACACAGCTGTACTATGTTCATCATTCCTATTGCTGCACTAGCCTTTAGGTTATATGAGTTGATTACCAGAGCCTATCCAACCTGGGAGAAGGACATATATAGATCCAAGAGCCCATAGGGAAGGATTCAAGCAAAGTCCCTCTTGAATCTACAGAAAGAATGTAATTTGAAATGCCTCGTAAAGGCATGAATACAGGACCATGTAGATCCCCCTAGAAAACTTCTGGAATCCACCCCTTTCCAATATGCCATCAAAGAAGACAACACCCTCTTACAGTATGCCTTGATACTGCCTGGAACTGGTTTACCATAGTGGGTAAAACAAAAGGCAATAACCAAGGACAACCATCTGAAATTAGTCTGTTTTGACATGGGTTGTACTTTCTTAGTCCCAATATAAGAAATAAGTAGCTGCCCAGTTTTTCTAAAGCACTTGGTTTTGTCAGGATAGTACATGAGCTGCCTATGCACGTCCAAAGTATGTAGAATCCTTTTTCCCTGGTTCTGAGGGTCAGGATAGAACACTGGGAGAGTGATGTCCTGATTCAAATTAAGCTCTGAAGCAAAACTGGACATGAATGAGAGATTTCTTCTTAATGACAGCCTATTCCTATGGGAGACCAGATAGGGTTCACACACCATAACAGCTTGCAACTCAGATGTCAGATCAATGACAAGCACAATTTTATATGTAATGAACCTTACATCTGCTTGATGTACTGGTTCAAGTAAGGATGTGATAAAGTGGAGGATCCATGGGCAGATATGCTGAAATGGCCACAAGATGTACCTTGATAGAGTCACATGAAAGGCCAAAGGCTAGTAACTCGCACAGATATGTGAGTACCACTAGTACCTAATCCCTGATAGGGTTGGCTGTGCACCAACTAGAAAATCTCTTCCACTTGTCAATATAGGATTTTCTAGCAGCAGGTTTTCTTGCCTCCTTTAGTACCTGCTGCATGTCTTCTGAAAAGAGTCTTAAAATTGTATTATCCATGCAATTAGATAAAAATGTTTCAGACTGGGGTGTATCGGCTGTCTCATCTTTGTGAGTAGGTCCAATTTGTGAGGAAGATTGGTACAATTACCCTTAGCCAATTCAATGTTGCTTGGGCCAAAAATGGGGACCGAACAATTATTTTTGGAGAATCCTTCTGAATCTTCAGCATTATCTTAGATATCAGTAGAAAGAGTAGAAATGCATTAAGCAACATTCCCATCGAAGGAATGAAAAAAAGCATCTGTTTTCCAGGCCTTACTGGACAGAGTCATGGGGGAAGAATCTGCTGAGTTGTCTGTTTTGAAAGGAGTCAAACAGATCTTCTTGAGTTATTCTCCAAAACTGGATCAATTCATGGAAGATCCCGTCGTTCAATGTCCACCTTGTGAGGGTCTGTGTTGTTCCTAACTCCACTCATCTGCCACTATGTTCTGCTCTGGCAGAATGTTAGATGCTTACACGGTTAAAGAGTGCTGAAGAGGCTAACTGCCAAGTGATTGCAGAAAGCCTGCATAAAGGGTAAGACCTTGTACCCCTTGTTAAAGTACACATCACTGTGGTGTTGCCTATAATCACCTGGGAGAGATCTCTGGGACCATAGGTGTTGAAGAGATTTATGTGCTTTGGTCTGTCTGAAGAATCCAACAGGCTTTGCACCTTTATCTAATGTAAACTTCCCCTCAAGAAAAATCTGAGCCCACTGTAGTTACATATTAACTTGGAGGCTTAGCAGAAAAGGGGAGACCTGCTTTTGCTTGTATTTGGTTTCCACCACTACAGTTCTTTTTTTTTTTTGTTTTGCTTTTTTTTGTTTCTTTTTTCACAAAATCTACTATTAGTATCTGAAAATACAGACAATACAGGTGTTGTGTCCATGGTCCATTTGTTTTTAAATAGTACCAGATCCTTCTCATGTGTAATCTAGCTAGTGAAATCATGAGTATCATAGATGCAATGAACCACAGAATCCTGTGAAACTCTGGCTGAAGTCTGAGACTGAGTTGTGAAGCTCAGGAATGTTTCCAGATAAAAATCCACCTTCTTTTGTGCCAAAAACACCTTTAGCAATGGAATAAGACATACTAGAAAGATAATCCTGTGTGACAGGGTCAAGGAAGATTTATAAAAGTTTATATGGAATCTCAGATTAGTCAGAAGAGATAAAACCCATGCTAAGGACTCTTGACATGTAGGAGTTGACTTTACAAAAGATACACAAGTCATCTAAATAAGGAAAAATGTGAGTGCCATTATTCAGTCTGCAATGAGCTATGATTGAGCAAGTACTTTGTAAACATCCTTGGAGCAGCAGATAATCCACAGGGTAATGCATTGAACTGATAGTGTGACCAAAACAGAGAAAATCTGAGAAATGTCCTAAGTGTTTGGCTATGGGAGTGTGATGGTATGCATCTTTTTGGTCCGATATTACCATAAAACTTCCCTGGGAAATAAGAGGTAACAGATACTAAAGGGTCAACATCTTGAATCTTGGAACTTCTACATTTAGATTTAGGAAGGAAAGATCTAGAACTGGTCTCCAAGAAGACTCTTTGGTACTACATTCTGGAACAGAAGACATATTTGCCTCATTGATTTAATGTCACTTGTGCTATGATTCATAGGGTGAGCAAGTGCTGAAGAACCTGAGGAAAAAATTCTGCTTGGTTTGGAGGATGGAGAAGAACTCCCCTGAAAGGAGGTTTTTGTATCCAGTGCCAATGGTATACCTCCTGAATCACCTTTAACTTCCATGAGTCTGTCACAATTTGTTGCTAAATGGGAAAATAAAGAGCCAGTTTACTGGGACAGGTTTTCAGAGACAGGAGCAGAAAGAAAGAGAAAGGGAGGAAAATTCTGGCATAATTATTCAGAAGTTGTAGATGGTCCTTCTTTTGGAAAGGATCCTTGTTTCTTATTGTTCCTTTCATGCCACCTCTTTTTGTTTCCATCTTTGGACTGAGAAGACAGGGATTGTTTTTTTCTGTTTCTTGGGCATGAAAGAGCATCTGGGAGATATGCATGGGGGTCCTGAAAAATCTTAGAAACTCTGAATTAATTTGTCTCTTTAGTCAAATTGTTTAAAGACCTAAGCAGCAGAAGGGACATATAAAACCTCCTTGTCTAAAGTTGAAATCAAAATTTCTAACTTCAAAAATGTTATCAGATACATATCTGGGCATACTTTCCCAAAACAGTAGCAAAAGCAAGGGTATGAGGCACAGTATCGCACAGCAATACACATTTTTCAAAACATATTTATACTCTTGAGACATTGGAAATAAAGAAACTGATCAGACATTACCTTCAGGAGGAACAGTGGTAGGTAGATTTCTCAAAATTTCTAAACCAAAAAGCAGAAATTTCTACTTGCGGGTCAGACAGTTAAGAATTCTATACATCGAAGTGAAAAAAAAAATTCTCTTAGCAAATCTGCCCAAATCTTCTCTCTATGTCCACATGGGAAAGGTTGAATAATAGCTGAAGCCTATTACTTACTGGCATAGGTGTCAAGATAGCTGCGGGTCAGACTTAGTGAGAGAAAGCATGCACTTATTAGTGTGAAAAACTTTCTAAACGCTGTTTTACAGGGGACTAAAGTTTGTGAGTAAGGGTTATTATATACAACATTATCTACCTTTTCCAAGGCTGGCATTAGAGGAGGAATAAGCACAGAATGCTACAACACATCACAATATCTCCTCAATTCAGGGGGAACATCTATTTGTACCCTAAAAAATAATTCATCCTGGCAATGAACTGAGAAACAGAAAATTCCTCCAATGGAGAATGTGAATATAAAGATTCATTATCCACAGATATTTGGGCTAGAGGATCTGCAGAGTCAAGGTGTTGTCTCTATGTCAAAATCATCCTCAGGAATATTTTGACTGACCTGATTAACAGGTACTGTATGCAGTGTGCCAGGATTGATGGTCTGTAACAACTTCTCTACTCAGGTAAGAAAATTTGGTAGTTACGTATTATCACAACCACGTTGCAAAAGTGATCCAACATAAACATACACTGGTTTCAGCAAACGCCTCTGTCAGTATAATCAATGTGTTTGACAGTTGATGGTGGTTGTGATTATACTGAGGAAAGCGTTTGTCGAAAATGTCTGAACATAATCCTATTTAACTAGAATTTTTTTTCCTTCTGCAATTCCGGTTTTAAAAAAGTGTAACAGCCATTACCAATCAACACCCACTGAAACTGTAAATCAGGGTACCCTTTAAACTGAGGAAACCCACATTCATACTGTGCCTAGAGATGAGGGTGTTTTAACATATATGTGTCAGTTGTTTAGAGTAGCATGTCAGTAAGCAATAGTTGCTTACTGTGAAGGACCCATGAAAAAGAAATACATCAAAAGTATGAAGTAAGTCACTTCTGAAATAAACTAAAAGGTTTGCACTGCAAGTCAGAAAGTGATTTCACTTTAGTTATATATTTGCTGCCAACTTTGAGAGAAAAATCGCTAAAGACACCAAAGACAATCATAAGGCCTTCTTTAGCTATGTTAGAAACCTGGGTGGAAACTCCCAGATATGCTCAGAATTAGTCCAAAATGATACAAAAATCGCTGAACCCACAGACACTGCCAACATACTGGCAGACAGGTTCAGTGCAAATTCTCCTCCCCAAAAGGAGAAATATCTATCCCACCAGAGTCTAGCCTCCCAAACATCTCAGATGCCCAGGTGAGGCAAAAACACAGCATCAATGGGACCGACGGTGTCCCGGCTGTGTGCTACACCTAATTAAACTGTAAAAACAACTAACACATAAGGCTGCTGTTTAATCGTGGTCCCACTCCACAAAGGCGGTGCTTCTACGGACCCTGAAATTACCCGCCCATAAGCTTGACGAAGCCTTGTCTGCAAAGCTATGGAGAGGATCATAATGGAACTCATAAATAAGACATTGGGGAACTACAGACACTGGATCCTACAATTTTTTTTTGTTGTCAAGGGCAGATGCCTCCTCTTGAACTTAGTGCGAAGCAAAACAGTCACTAAGGCCATTGATGAGGGTAAGGCAGTTCACACAGCCTCATAGAAAAGCTCACCAGCTTAGATGTAAACCCATATGTCACAAGATGGGTTGCAAACTGGCTCAAGGACAGAGACCCAGGGTTAGTTAGAGCTGGTGGTGCCATGTCAGACTCTAAGCGGGTGCGTCGGTGGTCCCAGGAGTCAGTCAGCCTTCCCCCCTCTCGTCGGCATTTATTTTTCTGAAGTGCAGGCAAACATAGGGGATTGTGGCTGACAAGATTTGCAGATGACTGCAAACTGGGCACCATAATTGACACCCATCAGACACAGACATCCTCCAGAGAGGTCTCATAGAAATGGATAACTGGTGCCAGAGCCATGGCCTTAAGCTAAATGCCAAAAATGTATAGTCATACCCTTTGGAAAAACAAGGTAACTCCCTAATTACCACATAGGTGGTAATCCATTAAACACGGAAGAAGTTATCAGGGACCTGGGGGACCAGTTGAGTAACTTCTCTTTGACACTCACATTGCCAAAGTGGTTAGGAAGACCTCACATTGCCCACCTGATCATGAAGGATTCACATCCAGATCAGGAGAGGTCATTGTACCCCTGTACTCTTCACTTATCAGACCAATGATTGAGTACAACTCCCCATTAAATGTGTACCTACCCGACACCTGCAGCAGTTGGAAAGACCCCAAAAGTTCCTCACCAAAAGGATAAAGGCTCAAACATATGTCATATGCTGCCCGACTGAAGAAACTCCAGCTCTATTCAGTGTGATCTGTGCCTGACATACAAGGCCATGTCCAGCCCGGAATTAATGGACATGCTCCACCTCAAAAATCCACATCCACCAGAGCCACGAGAGCAAGAGACTTTAAACCTCAACACGGATATAAATAGGATGTGCTGGAGGGACAGATTCATCACCCAGAGACTCCTACACTATGGAACAGAATCCCAGTCCATGTGAGGCAGAGCCCCTCACTGACTCTGTTCAAGAGAAATCTTGACGAGTGGATGGGAGGATCGTAGCTTACCGGAATCATCTCTGTGTCACTGCTGGACAGAGGCACAGCAAACTAATGGGTATAGTATTCTCATCCTAAGGGGTGTGGTGAACACATTACATACATAGGCTAGGCTTATAAATGCCCTAGGGCAGATAGCCTAGTATGAACCTATGAACCTATTTCAGGTGTGTAACATGGGCACTTTGTTTAAACTAGAATTACTCTACCCCATAAAAAGACAACAAAAAGAGGGCACGAAATAAAAATAGCATTTTCTGACATGAAAGAAGCCTGCAACTGTAGACATAGTTATTATTTGCTAACCGCAATGTGTAACTGTGGAGCATGGAAGAAGTCAGTTATACAAACAACGGGCTGGTGAGAAAGCATGGTTGCAATAATACGTAAGTACCGAAAATTCTTTTATCCCATAGATACCCTTTGTGCCAGAACACAATATTTAACTTTTTTTTTCTTTGCAGGTTTCTGCAAATACCATCTTAGAGAGGGCTCCTCCCTGTGACACATCCAACACCATCCCCCAGAATATCTCCATGCCCCAAAAAGGATGGTTCTCCCATGCCCATATCAGACACTGGAGCAGCTGAGGAGGATGTGACTGATCCCTGGTTCATGGTGGCTGAAAGGACTACGCCAGAGCAAGCCAGAGAGGTAACTCAATGGCCTAGGGGACAACTGCTGGCAATTACAGAGTCATCCACCATTGGCTGAGGTGAAGATGTAGCACAGAGAGTCAGCAAGGGCACTCTAGTAAGTTGCTTTTTTCTTTCTATGAACTCCAGAACATGGATCAGCAGGATCAGGGTAAGTATTCTTGCTGTGACTTAGGAGGATGCTTCCACTGCAGCTAGCGTCACTAGAACAAGTTGGTCAGAAGGGAAGTATGATTACACTTCATACAAATGCTAACCACAAAAACACAGTAATGCACAAGCAGCATACTAAAATCCTGTCAGAAACTCCCTAGAAGTAAAATTAGTATGACAGAATCAAACAGCAGGTAAATTGTCACGGTGTGAACACAAGCACTACATGCCTTGTAGATATCCCAGCCCAAATAAAACACTGCCTCACATTAAACTTTTGTAAAAATTTACCAAGTTTACATAAACAGTACATTTCTATGTAAAATAACCCCCCACAACAGCCGAAGCTAAAAACAGCAGTCCCATATAGGAAACAGATGTAATATAGTGTGCTTCTTAAAGGGACTCATCTAAATTTCAAAAGAAAAGTAAAAAAAAAAACATTTTTTCTATATTTAGTGAAAAAAAAATTACATATGTATATGTGTGTATATATATATATATATATATACATATATATATATATATATATATATATATATATATATATATATATATATATATATATATATATATATATATATATATATATATATATATATATATATATATATATATATATATATATATATATATATATATATGTTCATAAGTTCATAGGTAGGTACTAGGCTATTGGCCCTAGGGCCTATACAAGCCTAGCCAAAAAGGTACCCTGGCTTTCGCCACCCAAGAATATTATTTTCCTGTGCCCCTGTTAAGCAGAACCACAGAAGTGATCCCCGGGGTGAATTTCCTATTACCCATCAAATCTTCAAGATTTTTCTTGAAGAGTGCTAATGAGGTGCTCTGTTTTACATAGATAGGTAAGTCTGTTCCAGAGTATGGGAAGTCTCTGGGGCAGGAATCTATCCCTCCAGCATGTTCTGTTTACTGTGGTGACAAGGTTTAGGTCCCTAGAGCGTGTAGCTTGGAATGATTGGGATTTCTTTAAGTGGAGCATGTCCGACAGCTTTGGTTTTGACATAGCTTTGTATGCTAGGCAGAGATCGCCTCTGAATAGGTGATATGCAATGGAGTAAAGCTGGAGTTTTTTGAGACGGTCTGCGTAAGGCATCTGTTTGAGGCCAGTAATCCTCTTTGTGAGGTATTTTTGCAGCCTTTCCAGTTGTTGTAGATGTCTTGTGAGGTACATACCAAAAGGAGCGTTGTACTCTATAATGGGTCTAATGAGTGATGAGTAGAGGGGAACAATGACCTCTTTTTTTCTGGATGAGAAACCTTTTGTGATGAGGTGTGCCACATAGAAGGATTTTATATATATATATATATATATATATATATATATATATATATATATATATATATATATATATATATAATCCATGGCAGGGCTAGCCACCCAGCAGTGTAAACCTTGGCTTAAGGTGATTGTCACTGTTGAAGTGATGCCCCAACCCATGTGCAAAATGAAAATGGGAAAAGGTGGTAAGGATGGATATTTATTTTTATATACATATATATATATATATATATATATATATATATATATATATATATATATATTTATATATATATATATATATATATATATATATATATATATATATATATATATATATATATATATATATATATATATATATATATATAATAGAAATAATATAATATAATGGAAATATAACAGAAATACAATAGAAAGCCAAGTGACTTCCTCCTACTTCGCCTAAATATTAGAAGTATATCCAATAAAGTCCATGAACTCCATGCCACCATAGACTTGTACTCCCCAGATATAGTCATCCTGACAAAAACCTGGCTAAAACCTCACATTACCAGTGAGCAAATACTCCCTACAGGTTACAGCATATTAAGAGTAGACCAGCTAAACAAGAAAGGAGGCGGTGCAGCTATAATATTTAAACAGCATCTAAATATCCAGATCTTAAAATCATCAGCTCTACAAACAGGCAATGAAGAAATAATATATAGCAACCTCAAAATAAACCAAAACAAAACCATCAACATAATTGGATGCTACTTCCCACCTGGCCAAAACATCCCTCCACTAGAAAACCTCCTCAGCTGGTCTACCCACCATCTCCCCCAAGAAACTATCATTTTAGGTGATTTCAATATTGACTGGCAATCCTGTTCTGGCAACCATCCAATCCATCATGTAAACCTTCATGGCTTCACCCAACTAGTCCAGTCACCAACCAGGATAAATAAAAACTCCAGCAAGCACACTACCCTGGAATGGATACTAGTCAGTAAGTGCCCCCAGTCATATATAACAGGCTGCTTACCAGATAGCCTCAGTGGTCACTCCCCAACATTCTTACTCATAAAATACTTGTACCAAGCTAAACCTGTCATCTACCGTCAAATACGTAAAAAACTAAACTTTAACCCACTCACATTCATCTCATCCCTCAAAGAATGTAACTGGCATCCTCTAAAGTACCTCAGTCATGATGACGCAGTTAAATTTTTTAATACTTCCTTCCTGAGCATCCAATAACCATGCCCCCATAAGACTTTCCAGAATCAAAGCACAACCCTCCCCATGGCTACAGAAAACCACTAAGTCAGAAATGAAAAACAAGGATAAAGCCTGGGAGCACTGGCGCAAAACCGAAACCCCCTCAACTAGACAGAAATTCCTAGAACTACGCAATAGAGTCAAAAAGCTAATAAAACTGACAAATTCCAATACTACCAGTCTGCCCTAGACTCCTCCCAACACAGCCCCAAACAATTCTGGTCTTCCATAAACTCCATCCTCCACCCAGGTAAAGTCAGTACCCCTCCTCCTAACATCCCTCACTCCTCAGAAAATATTGCTACCTCAGTCAACACACACTTCACACAAACCACACTATCACTAGCTAAACAACCAAACCCTCCCCTCCAACCCACACATTCAACTAGTAATCTCCCCACTTCCTTCTCTTTTTCTCCTGTACCTACTTCCAACATAAAAAACTCTTAACTAAACTTAAGCCCACCAAATTAGCAGCAGACAACCTCCCAAGTGAATACCTACAAATCGCAGCTGATGCTCTGGCCTACCCAGTATCCATCTTGATTAACCAATCTCTGTCAGAAAGTTACGTTCCCACACTGTGGAAAGTATCACATATAATTCCCCTCCACAAAGACGGACCCTCTACAGAACTAACCAATTACCGCCCCTTAGCTATTCTCTCTCCACTCTCCAAAATACTAGAGGGATGCATACACTCTCAGGTCTCAGACTACCTCCTTACTAACAACCTCCTTTCCAATACTCAGCATGGTTTCCGACCAAACCATAGCACCATCACTGCCTTACTCTCCTTTACTAACACTATCCTTCAGCATAAAAAAAATGGCTATCTCTCCTCTGCTACTTTCCTAGTCCTATCTAAAGCATTTGACATGGTCCCACACAAACAACCTATCTCTGTTCTCAATAACCTATCCTTCTCACAATCAGTCACCAACTGGTTTCAGAGTTACCTGTCTGACCACCAAAAATCCGTTGTATGGCAGAATGACATATCTCCCCAACTACCTGTCCCCATAGGGGTTCCTCAAGGATCCATCCTCAGACCCCTACTTTTCTCTGTTTTCATCAATAATCTAGCCTCTGCCACCAAACATGGCACACTCATACAATACGCAGATGACTCAACCATCACCTGCTCAGTCCAGTCCCTACCCAAACTGCAAAATGTCACACAGAAAGCCTTTTCCTCTGCTGAAACTTGGTTATCCGATGCCCAATCAATACTCAACCCAAACAAAACTAAACTACTCATCTTCCAACCCACTAAACATACTCAAAACAACTCCCACTTTAACATCACAGCAAAAGACAACACCATTATATACCCAACTGAACACACCAAATTGTTAGGAGTGGAAATAGACAATAAACTAAAATTTGACATTCACATATCCATGACCATAAAAAAAGTCCACAAAAAACTAGGAGCGTTATACAGAAATAAGCAACTTCTCACCAAAGCAGCAAAGATTTCAATAGCAAATTCCCACCTTATCTCCACCCTACTTTATGCCTCTCCAATATATACCAACTTAAGGCAATGCAATCTAAAC
This sequence comes from Protopterus annectens, assembly GCF_019279795.1. Lineage (NCBI taxonomy): Eukaryota > Metazoa > Chordata > Ceratodontiformes > Protopteridae > Protopterus > Protopterus annectens. Next base: position 1,873,192,394 of record NC_056733.1, read on the forward strand.
AAGCTAGAGACCTGCTACAACAAAATCACCAAATTCGCCACACAAGCATCCTACCATAGTCACCACTGTCTCTCACTTGCTGAACTGGGCTGGCTTAAACTCCCTCACCTCCTTCAATGGTATCAACTCTCACTCGCCCACAAACTAGTAAACCATCCACTAAATGTCCCATCCCTCCAGAATCTACTCCAACCCTATCGCACCACCAGACCACTAAGATCCAGCAACAAAAATCACTTGCAGATCACTAAAGCCAGTAACTCTGCTGGTGAAGCACTATTCTCTTGCGCCATAGCCAAATTATGGAACTCCCTCCCACCCACAATTACCTCCATACCATCATGCATCCACTTCAAAACTTTACTAAAAGCGCACCTAAAAACATGCTGGCTATGCCCTTGCAACTCCCACTCTAATATCACCCACTCCATCCAACCACTACCTTTCTTTCCACTCCACTACCTTGATTATAGCAAGCTCAGATGTTCATAAGCCTAGTACTTATTATACAGCAGGAACTTCTTATTGTAACATTTGTTAATGTCTGTTATGTACTTCACAGGTAAAGAATGTAGTTGTCTACTGATGTACTATGTTCTTCATCTGTAAATATGTTGCAAGTAATTGCTATGTAAATTGTTCATCACTATGTAATCCAATGTAACTGCTGTCTGTTTATTTTAACTGTGGAGCTTTTCTCCCTGGGCCTCCACTGAAAATGAACCTACGTCCAGTCGGACACTCCCGGTCAACAAATATAAATAAATAAAATAAATAAATAAATAAATATAAAACATAAATCATTAAATGTTCTGTGTGGAAGGGCTCCTCAAAGGTGATTTATCTGCCAGAAAGCAACTGAAGACAATCTGCTGCACTTGTGAAGTATTTGAACTGCTTATTCCCAAGGGGGAGGGGGTAGAAAGTGCTTAAGATTTTCCAGTCTGACTGATGATTTCCCATCCTTAGGGCTGAACTATAAGCAGCCAGAATGGAAGTGTGGGAGGGCGTCACTGGTTTTGGAAGCTAGAAGGTTGTGTCTTGGACAAGACACAACCCATACAGCCTAAAGGCTACTGCAGATGTGGGAATGATGAACATCTGTCCAGGGTCCAGTAGTGTTTAGTCTGTTTTGTCTCAATCATACCCAAGGGATGGGAGGAAGATTCTAATGAAGGATTTGTAAAGTCTGAATAAATGGGCAGTTAAGGTTCACTACAAATAAATGCAAAGCACTGCACTGTACTGCACAAACATTGGTGTGAAGTATTAGCAGTGGGAAGTGGAACAGATGGCAACACAGAAAACAATCTGAGTTTATCAATCACACCTGCATTAGACCACTGAGAACAGAGTGAGCAGGCATTGGCAGAAAAAAAACAAACAGAATGCTGGGGTATATCCACACAGAGATAATTTCACATGCAAAGGCATAACACTTCCACTCTCAAAAATCTTGGTAAGACCACACACTGAATGCTGTATGAAGATATGGAAAAGGGCATTAGGCTGATGGAATGAATTCAAAGAATCATTGGATGGACAGGGAGGAATATGATTAAAGGTTACTGGTTAATCACTCAGTCCTACTCATCCATTTTCAAGACACTGGCAACAGCCCTCAATCCACCATTTGGTTCACAAGCTTCATATCTAACAGATCCTTCAGGGTAAAGGCATTGTCTATGCTTTCTGATACTGCCTACACTTACTCAGGTGTCCCACAAGGCTCCATTCTTGCCCCAGTTCTGTTCCCAAACGTTGTTAATAAACTCCTCCTTGATTCTTACCACCTTCCACTACTTCTATATGCTGATGATATGATCATCTGTAGGTCAGACCCTCTCAAAGAATTCATTGAAACAAAATTCCAAAAAGATCTACTTCAACTGCAAAGTTGATTCATATCCAAAAAATGTTTCTCAACTATATAAAAAAAAAATCAAAATCCATACTGTTTGGTATCCAAAAAAAGACTAGCCAGATCCCCCTAGCTCTTAACATCTCAGATTGTGACAATAATTCCCCTGACTCTACCACTGCCTTTAGATGTCTACTTACATGACCAAACTAGTCTTTCAATTTAAAAGAACACGTTGAAAAGCTGTGAACCAAAATGAATTACCTACGTTTCTGGGCCAATGAGGTATCTCAATTCCTCTTTACCCTTGCCATACCAGCAATAGGCAAGGTATCATTCTTGAAAAACATCAGTACAGACTCCCCTTGTTTGCCTGTTCCTCTGCCAAAAAAAACGTAACCACCCTTCAAACCCTCTCAAATAAAATGTGCCACTTCACATCAAACTCCCCTCAAAATGAGCATCATTGCCTCACTCCTTCTAAGGCTAAGTGACCACCAGTGCAAGCCAGAGCCAACCTTCCTTTTGACTCGTTTCTTTTCAAAGTACTTCACCAAGACTAGCCCCCACTTCAAAGCTGTCTGCTGCATCTGCCATCTATAATCTCAGAAGTCAAGACAGAGGTGACCCATCTCTACAAACACCTTCTTTTAGGTTACATTCTTCTAGTTACAGCTTCTCAGTCCTTGCTCCAAAGCTATAGCAGTCATTTCCTCATGATCTAGTTCAACTTACTGACTGCTCAGTTTTCAGACCTTAATTCAAGCACTTTCAGTGCAGCATGAATACAACTCTCAAATCCCATCTATCTGCAAACTGGATATGCTCTTGCTCAACACCTGGATGACCCCTAAACTATCTGACCTTATTTACTTGTCCTACTTCATCGCTAATTCTATAGCACTGTTATCAATAACTAATGATTATTTTTGTGTAACGTTGTTTTACACTCCTACTGCATTATATGCACCACTGTGTTTTATTGCATCATCTCAATTTTTAATAATGTTGTAGTTACTTAATTCTGACTTTCAATTCAATATGTATAATGTAACCATGTTTTAGACTCCCATTTTATGATGTTGTTCTCCATGCACATGTGTTTACACTCTTGACTTATAAATTTTGTTCTGTGTTTATTTTGTTCTATGTTTATTTGTTTCTACTAATCTACACTTGGAACTTTTCTCCCCGGGCCTCTGCTGAAAATGGACCTTTATGGCTCAGTCAAACATTCCTGGTAAAGAAATGTTAAATAAATAATAAACTGTCTGAATATAGGGCATGTCACTTAACTATGCATTTCCCAATGAACAAGTCCCTAACGAGAGACCCCACCCCCACCCTCTTTCTAGGTATAGGTCTATTTTATTTATTTATATTTGTTTACCAGGTTTATTTATTTATTTTACTTTACATTTGTTAACCAGGGGTGTCTGACTGAGGTGGAAAGGCCCTTTTCAGCAGAGGCCCGGGGAGAAAAGCTCCACACAGAAAAATTGCAGATACATTTAGATATTTAGACATGATCAGGTTAGTGCACTGATTTCAATTGACTGTTTGTAGACACAGCCCGGGTGAATAGGATCACATAAGAAATGAACAAAACATATTTATAAATACAAGGATATGCTAAGAAATGTATGCATATTTACAGATGCCAAGAATAAGCTACATTTAGTTCAAGAAGCAGTTTACAATGTCAAAACCGCAAAGCTTTTGCAATAACAAGTAGCCATAACGAATGAGATGGCTTATGCTACAAGGAAAGCAGTTATATTGTTATACAGAGACGTATGAAGACATTAGAAGATGAGTGCAAATAGTTGCAGGAAAGGATACCATGGGGAGAAGGCAGAGATATGGTAAGAGAGGTATACAGAGGGCAGAGGAATATATAGGAGATGGAATGTAAGAAGCATGAAGAGAAGAGAGAGGCTGGATGAATTAGAAGCAGTAAGCAGGGGGATGACAAGATGAGATAAGGAAGGATGGATAGGGAAAAAGGGGTGTGAGGGAGCTGCAGGGTTCATGTAATGTGATCTGTGTGAAACATTCACAACTGTCCTGCTGACCTACCTGGTAGATAATACCTAGTTGTTTTAACACAACTCCACAGAATCTAATACCTCACAAGCTCAACTAGGGGCATACTAATTTGTAGATTATGCCCTACCTCTATACAGCTATATAATCTACACTCAAACTGACTCGTCAACGTCTTCTCTTCTTTCTTCTCTCTCTTTCTTTTCCTTCCTTTTTTCATTTTTCTTTCTTCTTATGTAAATACGTACATTTAATTTGCTTTTGAAACAAGACTGCAACAAATACATAAGCCTCTATGTAAATGCAGTTTCTTGTATTCGTGTATTACAAATGTTGACCTTTACACATATACCCATTTTCCTGTACTCCGTGTCGTACATGTTAGCACCATGTATAGGATCAAGGTAGAGCAATGATTGACCGATCGCAGGCTCAGCATGGGTTACATGAATAGTAACAAATGTTATGGAATGTACTACTGGCTAGCCGGCTTTAGGCACCAGCAAACCCTGCAGTCGCTGGAGGTTCCCTGCTCCTGGGGGGCCCCCAACCACAGCAAGTTATGTTTCCTGATATTTTGAAACATGTCTGTCAAACCAATAAAAGCTATTACAACAATCTTGTATACTTGGAAACCACTCTTATTTGTATTGGCTTTAAAATTCAAAGATGTCTCTGGTTATAGTAACAGTGTTTTATCAAGTAACAGGCTTCACAATTTCATAAAACATAAAACATTGTTTTGAAATAGGAAATTCACCCCAGGGATTAACTCTGTGGCTTTGCTCGACAGTGGCACAGGAAAATAATTTTCTTGGGTGGCAAAAGCTAGGGTACCTTTTTGGCTGGGCTTGTATAGGCCCCAGGGCCGATAGCCTAGTACCTGCCTATGAAGCTATGACCTTTGTTGATGCACAACTTTTGTTACTATTCATGTAACCCAAGCTGAGCCTGCGATCGGTCATTTGTGATCATTGCTCTACCTTGATAAACAAATATAAATAAACAAATACTGAAGCTAGAGGTCCTCTTACTTGAAAACAGAAGAGCAGTGCTCATTCTGATCAGGACAGAGCATGGGGAAAGAATGACACACAGGAAACAAAATGAAGGAACTAACTACTCCCTTGACCTTAAAAAAGCTTTTTCACACAGAGAATGCTGGATTCATGGAATGTACTACTGGCATAGCCGACTTTAGGCACCAGCTAACCTGCAGTCGCTGGAGGCCCGCTGCTCCTGGGGGGCAACCACAGCAAGTTATGTTTCCTGATATTTTGAAACTTTTAGTTATGTACTCACCATAACTTCAGATGTTTGGGATCCATCTCGCCTACATTCTGAATGATGGGTTCGGAGCCGATCCCTCGGCTCCGACTCGGCACGCTTATGCCAAAGAGCGAAGTCTCTTACTGGCTGAGCTTACCATATCCCAGGATGCACCACTACCAGTCCCCCAGATCTAGTTTGTCCGCATACATGCACACATGCATACCCTGCTTATATAACATCGTCAGATGAAACAAGATAAAACAGTAGAACTCAAAACCGTTCAATCTCTTCTGATCTCCAAGGCAGGGGAAGGAGGGTGGGTATTAGGAATGTGGCGAGATGGATCCCAAACATCTGAAGTTATGGTGAGTACATAACTAAAAGATGTTATGTGATCCTATCTCGCCTACATTCTGAATGATGGGACAGCGTCCTAGCACCTGAATCCTGGGTGGCTCACTGGAAAACACTCCTGAGTACCGTGGAACCAAATGAAGCTCGTCCTTTAGATGCCACATCCAATTTGTAGTGGGAAATGAAAGTGTGCGGATTGGACCAAGTAGCCAGCACAGATTTCCGATATAGCGAGCTTGGAATGAAAAGCTATAGAAGTAGCCATAGCTCTGGTAGAATGAGCCTTGATAGATGTTGTAAGTTGCTTATTGAAGAAGAATAAGCCTGAGTTATGCAATCTCTGATCCATTTTGAGATAGTAGCTTTTGTGATGGTTTGGCCCAGTTTATTATCTGAGAAGGACACAAACAACTGGTCTGACTTACGAAGTTGCTGAGTCCTGTCTAAATAGAAGCGTAACTGCCTGTGAACATCCAATTTATGAAGAGTGTATTCTGCTTCATTGGAGAATTTTGGGAAGAAAACGGTAGCTCTAGAGATTGTTGGAGGCAGAAACTAGAACAGACCTTTGGGACAAAGGATGGATTAGGCCTAAGTGATACTCTATCCTTGTGGAAAATCAAGTACGGTGGCTTAATAGACAGGGCTTGAAGCTCTGAAACTCTTCTTGCAGTAATTGCAACTAAGAAGGCAGTTTTCCAAGACAGATATTTTAACTCGCATGTAGCAGCCGGTTCGAAAGGAGATGTTAATGAGCACCAAATCAAGATCCCACGGAGGTGCAGGATGAAAAATTGGTGGTCTTAACAGGCTCGCACCTTTAATGAAAGTTTTGCATAGTCTGCTGCTCATCAAAGGAGGATCCATGGATTCGTGGAATTTAGAGATAGCCGCTAGTTGGACTTTAATAGTTGAGACTTTAATAGTTGAGACAGAAGATCCCTGATTAAACAGGGATGTTAAAAATTTCAAGACCTCTGGGACAGGAGCAGTGATAGGGTCTAAGCCCTTGAGTTGAGCCCAGATAGCAAACCTCTTCCACTTACTAAGGTACAATTTGTTAGTGGTGGGTTTGTGGGCCGAAGATAAAATGTGAACAACTTCCGGGTCTAGTGTGTGCCTTCTAACTAAAGTCGGAAGTGGAGGAGCCAAGCTGTCAATTTCAAAGATTGAAGGGACTGATGTCGAAGTCCCGACTGATGGGTTAGCAAGTCCGGAATCAGGTCTAAAGTCCACGGATCGTCCACTGCATGCTTCTTCAGGTAGGAAACCATACCTGGCGAGGCCAATGCGGGCAATCAGTATCATTGAAGACCCCAGTTGAGAGGCTTTTGAATAACTCTGGGAAGAAGCGGAATTGGAGGAAAGGCATAAAGTAGCCCTGTTGGCCAAGGTTGTGCTAGAGCATCCATGGCTGGTACTCCTGATGTGGGATCAAGGAGAAGAACCTTTGGCACTTGGTGTTTAATGGAGTTGCAAATAGGTGCAGCACAGCGTCCCCACCTCCTGAAAACCTGAGCTGCTACTGTGTGGTTTAGAGACCACTCGTGAGGAGAGAGAATTGTCCTGCTCAATTTGTCTGCCAATATATTTGACTTTCCGGGATGTGGGTCGCTACCAAGAAGCGGTTGGTAGCTACAGCCCATTCCCACACTCTCATGGCCTCTCTGCAAGGGGGTATGATCTGGTCCCTCCTTGTTTGTTCAGATACCAAACCACCGACATGTTGTCTGTGTGGATGGCGATGATGCCCTGAGGAAGAAACTTGTGTAAGGCTTGTAGGGATAGAAGTACAGCCCTCATCTCCAACACATTGATGTGGAGAAGAGCTTCATCTGGAAGCCAGGAGCCCTGAACTAGCCTGCCCAGACAATGCCCCCCCCACCCTATCTGGGAGGCATCTGTCGTCAGGGTAACCACTGGAAGGAAGAACAAAGGGGTTTCCTTGATCCAAATTGGATGTCTGAAGCCACCAGCGAAGGTCCCTTTTGCATATATCCGTAATCATGATGTGATGATTGAGGGGAAGATCCTGAAAGGACCATTGCGTTGACAATAGCCACTGAAGAATCCTCATGTGCAATCTTGCCAGAGGGACTAAAAGAACCGTGGCAGACATTGAGCCTAGAACTTGCAGAACCATCCTGGCTGGGGCTTTGGATCTCGAGATCAGAGCTTGAACTTGGCTCTGTAAAGTTTGGATCCTTTCGGCAGGAAGAAAGACGCGCATCAATCTTGAGTCCATCTCTGCTCCTATGAACTTTATGCGTTGAGAGGGAAGCAAGACAGACTTTGACCAATTGAATGTAACCCCCAGGGTAACACCCAGGGAGATGGTGGCTTTGAGGTTGTCCATTAGTAGATGCCTGGTGGTGGCAGTCAGGAGCCAGTCGTCCAGATAGGGAAACACTTGGAATCCAAGACTTCTCAGGTGAGCCGTCACTACTGCCAAACACTTGGTGAACACCCTGGGGGCTGTGGTGAGACCAAAGGGCAGAGCGCAAAATTGGTAATGACTGACTCCCAGGCTGAAGCGCAGATACCTTCTGGACGCCTGATGTATTGGTATGTGATAATAGGCGTCCTTGAGGTCTATGGAGCACATCCAAACATCCTTCTCCAACAATGGGAGAATGGATTGTAACGTGACCATTGAATTTGGATTTCGTGACGGATTGGTTCAGTCTGCTGAGATCAATATTGGTCTCAGGTCCCCTGTCTTTTGGCACTAAAAAGAACCTGGAGTAATTTCCTGATCCGATCTGGTCTGTGGGGACGGTTGGATGACTCCTTTTCTAGCAGCTTTAAAGCTTCTGCGGCTGCCATTTCCCTTTGACTGGGTGGTGGGTCTGGGATTCTTTTGGCCGGTGGGGCGAGAATGTGAATGGGATGGTGTAACCTCCGGCAATGATCCGAAGCACCCATCTGTCCTGAGTGATTGACTCCCAGGCTTTTAGGTGCTTGGCAAAGCGACACCCGACTGGCTCGAGCAGCACAGCCGGGCAATCCCTCATGGCGTGTGGGAGGCTGAAGAGCCACGAAAGGACTCGCGGTCTCCAGAATTGCGGGGCCCTCTGCCGCCTCTGGGACGGCGTCTCCCTGAAAAATTTCCCGTCCTCTGCCTCTGGAAGGGATTCTTCCTGCTGTTGGGAGAAAAACTTACGGATTTGCGGAACCACATTTCCCCCTCCTTTAGCCTTGGGTAAGGCCGAAGGGAGTGGAATAACGGCACCTCGGCAGATAAAGTTTTTCCCTCTTGCTCACAGCGGGTAAGGGTGTCTTTAACCTTGGGTCCAAACAAGGAGGACCCATCAGCGGGAGGCGTCGGTGAAGGAAGACTTGAAGGCCTCCATGAACTGACACAAGCGGAGCCAGGCTTGTCTCCGTGAGCCACGCCTGTGCCTGCCGCTCTACCGCCCCTTGACGCATAGGAAATGAGCCTCATGGGCGAGTTAGAAATTGGCGTAAGGATAGCCAACTGAGAGCTAACCGACTGGGCTAGCTGCTCAGGTAGGTTACCGAGAGGAATCTGACAACTCCTTGACCAGATCCCTCTGAAGCCTGGTAAAATGTGCCAAATAATTCAGAGACCTTAAAGTAAAGGCCGCTGAAGTCAGGGTGCGCTTCCGTACCTGTCCATACTCCTAGACTCCTTATTAGGAGGATGGATGGGCGTTGAAGCCTCTGCCACGTCCTGTTGTGTAGCAGATGCCACCACCATGGCATCTACAGCCACGCCTTTAGTGAGGAACTCCTTCTGGGGAGCAGACAAAAATTTAGCTGCACGAGAAGGGACTGGTTCCACGGTACCTGGATGTTACGACGCCCCGCCACAAACTAAAACCGGAAGCTCGTCGAAGGCGGAGACACCCAGGAGGCGGAGGGCTGAGCCCCAAAGGCCTTGAGGAGCACTGACTCGTCAGTAGAGGGGTTTGGATATCCAGCCGCCTCGTTGTTTGAGGATCTCTAAGATGTCTGCAAAGGAGACATCATCCGAGGCGACTGGGACCCCTCTGCATCATCCAGATCAGTGTCGAAGTAATAGACTCGGGGAGTCCACGTGCTTCCTCTTGCACGATCTCTTCCTTGGGGTTCCTCCGAAGACAGCTCAGAAGAACCCTCAGGAGGAGGGAACCCCACTGGGGTAACCTCAGGCCCGGGCTCCGCTGACTACGGACAGGGGAACTGCCAAAGACCCAGTCTCCACGCCTAGGGAAGGTGCCGGTAAAGCCGGGAGATGGCGAAGGACTTGGCCAAGGCACTCCTCATGGCTCTGAAAGCGGACCCCAGAATCCTGGGAGTGTCCGGTCCCGAGCCGTGATAGTCGACGGAAGACCATGGCCGAAGCACCGAGGGAGGCTCGGAACAGCATAGGTCCCGAAACATCACCCCGGGTCCAGCCGAAGGCGTCCGCGTACCAAACTCGGACCCGAAGGCCGGGTTGGAGTAAGGGTCGGAGCTGACCCTGAGATCTCCACCGGCTCCAACAGCACCTGCTCCGGCCGAGCCGAAGTAGTCGGAGCACGAATGGCAATGGGATGGGCCAAGGTCATCGGCTCCGAAGCCAACTGGGTCGGAACCGAAACAAATTTTTGGAAGACTGGCGACTGGAACAGTCTTTGGAGCACCCTGTCTATATCAGAATCTGACATCCTCGAGACCGAGAGGAAACAGAGCGGGTCGAGAAGGCCTCTCCAACGGCCCCAAAGGGCTAGGGGACCGGCTCGGCGACTCGATGAGTATCGGCGCCGAGGAATACACACCAGTTTCCATCGGTGCCGAGGTGGACTTGGCCGAGGAGGAAGTGTCTGGCGGGCAACCTTTGTCGGCTCCGAGGCAGTGGAGCCGGCGAAGATGACCCGCCTCGATGCCCCAGCTATCGGCTCCGAAGCCAGAGGAGTCGATACTGGTGGCATCGAGGCAGACCGTTCGACCTCGGCTCCGAAGTCCTTGGAGCTGAAGGAGAGGCCTGCCTTTGTTTCTTAGCGATCGGATCCGACGGACTGGTGAGCCGGCGTCCTTTCTTTTGGCGGAGAAGGAGAGGATGCCAAAGCTTCTTCGAAAGAAGGTTTAATTAATCCCTTAAGAATTAATTTATTTTTCCTCTCCTGGAGGACCCTTGAGGAAAAAGCGTGACATACACTACATGATTCCTGTAAATGCTTTGCCCCTAAGCAATACACACATAGCGAGTGATCATCCGTGATGGACATTTTGAAGCTACATTTTACACATTTCTTGAAGCCCGAAGGCCTGGGATTCTGAGACATTATAGAATTTTCAAAGTAACTGAAAGAACACTGGTAATACACCTAGAGTAGGCTTACAGTTATCACTCGCAATACTCTGAGTTAGTCAAACACAGCACAAACTCTGTAATATAATAATTTCTCTCCGTTAGTTCTTATTTAAGAAGAGAAATGTAAAAGATTCAAAACAGAACCGAAGTCACCTACAAACAAAAAGACCGGGAAAGGCCTTTCCTGACAAGAGGTACTCCTAGTCACTCACAACACAAGAATTCACCAAGTGAATTTTATCCAACACACTCAAAACACAAGAATAGCTGTTAAAACAGCTTTTTGTAGAAAAAGAAGAAAAACCTGACAGAAAAACTAGTGAAATAATCACTACTTAACTCAGCCAGCTCGAGACCACGTCTTCACTTGTTAGCGGCAAACGAGATCTGGGGGACTGGTAGTGGTGCATCCTGGGATATGGTAAGCTCAGCCAGTAAGAGACTTCGCTCTTTGGCATAAGCGTGCCGAGTCGGAGCCGAGGGATCGGCTCCGAACCCATCATTCAGAATGTAGGCGAGATAGGATCACATAACATCATGTCTGTCAAACCAACAAAAGCTATTACAACAATCTTGTATACTTGGAAACCAGGTGGATAATAACTTTTATTTGTATCTGCTTTAAAATTCAAAGATATCTCTGGTTATAGTAACAGTGTTTTATTGTTTACAGGCTTCACAATTTTCATAAAATATTTTACTACTGATGTAGTTCCAAAAACCCTACTGGTAGACATTATCTCCACTAAAACTAATAACATAGCCAGCATTAGATACCTGGAATACCCATGGCTGCAGGGGGGCCTTTAATGATCCTTGACTGTGTAGGGACCCCCACAAAAGCTGCTCCTGGTTGGGGAAAAATGAGGATTAAAAAAAATTATTAACTTCATGATTGTGCTCCTTAACCTGAGCATGGCTGTGATATGACCCTTTTAGGATAAAGCTGGTAATGAACAGGAGCAAGATAACTACTAATGAGATCAATAGCCCAGAGTGACCCATGTCATTGCATACCTTGTATTTTAAGAAGACCTGATGCTTCCAATCTTCAGGGATGGTTTTCTATTTCAGGGAGGTTTATAAATACTGGCAGAACACCTGATACTATAACTCTCAACTTCTTTGCTGAAGAATTCAGCTCAATGTCAAAAATAATAGCAGAATAAAGTCCCAAAATCAAGAACACACTTTAAATATTACTCTAATTTACTTAAAAAGTTAATATATTAACAACGTTTGCATCAGCATGTATTTTTTTGGACAATAAGAAGTATAGAAGTCTTATGTCTGGATTTATTAACTCCCTATAATTTTTACGAGCAAATCAAACTTTTTACAAAGGACAGAGCAAAATTATGAGCAAAATCAGGGAAGGTCAGTGAGGTAAATAAAAGTGACTTACCGCTGATGCTGTTTAATGACTGCTAAACAGCAGTCATTGATATGGTGTAGGAGTATCAGTGTTGCACAATGTATTGCTATTTGCTGAAATAAGTACAAGACTAATATTGCTATAGCTTGTGTTTGTGCTTGTAAACAATATCACTGATTTTTATCTGTGCACACACCCAGTAATACTAGGACACACATGTTATTCTTCTGGGTATCAGTAAAAATACAGCTAACAAATAATTAGATTTCAAAAGTAAGGCGTAAAATATATCATAAAACTTTCAGACACTTAGATCTTCAAGGATTCTGGTGGCCCATGCTCTCCAGACTGTATAAATGGATACAGGAGGCTCCCTTGATCACCCTTGACTGTGAAGGGGCCTCACAAAAACTGTTACTGGTTGGCAAAAAATGAGGAGAAAACATGTATTAATTTTCTGATTATGCTCTTTAACTTGAACAGAGCTGTGATATGACCTTGTTAGGATAAAACTGATAATGGCCACTGCTCTCAAATACACCCATTCTAAAACCAGCCCTGCTTAGATATATGTGTGTGTGTGTGTGTGTGTGTGTGTGTGTGTGTGTGTGTGTGTGTGTGTGTGTGTGTATATACAGAAAACTACTGTAGGTTATGGGTTGAGGGGGGCTGGGGATTGTGTGCTTATTACTTCTTTAATTTTCATTACAGTCAAACCTTAGAGGTATGTACAAGAGGTAAGTATAGCTTATGCGTGGCCTAAGGACAGTGCGGTTATTATTTGTTTTACTTTTCTGACAGACCTCACAGGTGGACAAAAAAGGTTACTGTAACTTCTGCAGAGGCAGTTTACTGTCTAGGATCAATAAAGTAGAATACGTTATTGTAGTTATTTATTTCACTTTCCTCACAATCATACTTCTGGCTTGTATATTGGTGGCTGCCTTTGAGGGCTATGGGTGAAGAGTGAGGAAGCATGCTATGCATATGTATGTCAGCAGTCACTTGAAATACATGACTGTGGCAATTTGTTCCTCTGCTTTCAGCCCAATCTAACACCAGTGGGATGCACAGACAGTGACTTTCTTTTTTGGGGGAGATGTTAGGAAGGCAGGCAGTATTCTGGGATAGACCTGTGTATCCTCACAACAACTGGCCTGTTTGTTTATTGTGAGGTACTATTTTGTCAGCTTTGAATATTTAGCCTTGGGCACAACTTAATATCTTCCTTGAAAGGCAAAATAAATAAATAAAATTAGACTGAAATTCTTTTCTTACTCATGATTTTAGTTTAGGCCTCCATTGGATTAAAAGGATGGGAAAATGCTGTAAAGTGCATCCCAGAACATCTGTAACTCTATGGCTTCTTGGACCCTGGCTTATTTGCATTACTTCCTAAATGATTACCACTGTGCTGTCCTGGTTAGGAAAGGTGTGTTGAAAGGATGCCAGGAAAACTAAAGCTGAACAGAAGCACTGAACTTTTCTTTGATCATAACTTCTGTTTATGCAGTCATTGGATGAAAAGGTTGTATAAAAAGGAAAAAAAACTCTTAAGAATGTACTTCAGAGAATATAGAAAATGATGGTGTTTTGAAAAAGCTGAAGAATAAGGAAAAAATTGAGAAAAGAAAGAAAAAAAAAATAATGTGCAGAATATGGGGAGCCCAACACACAGGGAAACAGAGGAGGAACGGAGGGTGTGTGTGGGGGGGGGGGCTGAAACAGTTGACCTAAGGTGCCATTTCAACCAAGTCCAGACAGTTACCTAGAGTTGTTGTGATGTATCATTGTTGCAACTAAATGCCAGTAACTGTAAATGTCCCTTTGTGGGATAGCCCAACATAGTATGGTATACTGACCTGTTGTAATGTAAGAGCACTGTAGCTACAGGTCAGTCTGTGTGTACCACTCCTAAAAGTTTGTAGCATGAACTAAAAGATTGCTTAGGAAGGGTGGCAGTGACAGGGTGATACTTACACTGGAAGTGCCTGGGAGCCCCCAACTTGACATTTGCTGGGGGCCCCCAAAATGCTAACACAGGCCCTGCTACTGGAATGGGTGTTAGAAAGAAAATCCACAAAGGCATTGTACAAGCCATGGGACAGGTTGAAAAATGGGTAGGCGGAAAGGCAGGGTAGAGCAGATGTAATATGTTAATGTACTTAAAAGGACACACAAAACTGATTTATTGTCCATTTCTGCCATCAAGCAAATGTAATGCAATGTAATCATTCACATCAGCAACTAGAAACTTGTTTTCAACTTACCTCTTCCTCCAGATGAAGAACAAAGCTATCAGTGCAATGACAACAAGAATGATAAGTACTGAAATGACTGCAGTTGTTCCTGGAAAAAGAAAATAGAAATACACAGTATTATCAATACTAAAAATATTTTCAGATGTTTCTGCGCTTCTGTTTAAATTCTCTTCTACAGTTACAACATGAATGTATCCTATGTTCTTTTACAAAAACGAATATGCACAAGACTCCCTGCTAACCCTTCTAGTTAAAACCAATCACACCAATAGTCTTTACCACTGGATGCCAGATAGCTTTGTGGACAAATTCCAAATGGACCATGGTGTTTTCAGTTATCTAATCCCATATTGCACAGTAGATTTTCTCTCTACTGACAGTCAGTTTTTTCCTACAGAAATTCATTTGATCTAAAAAATAACCTAATCCACAAGTACTACTGTATTTAATATTCATAAGGAGAAGGGTAGCCCAAACACAAGTCATCCACAGACACATTGTCCCTAATATCATTGCCAAATTCATATTTATTTGCATTACTGCAGGCATATTTTTCCCTAGTGGCTTCATAACTAACAGATACGTTCTTACCACATCAGTTGTTTGATGAAGAAACCCTTGCTTTATTTATTTATTTATTTATTTGACATTTGTTGACCGGGCTTGTCTGACTGGGCAGTACTGCCCTTTTTCAGTGGAGGCCTGAGGAGAAAAGCTCCAAGTATTACATATAGCAAAAGTAGTTTAATGACAGACTGAGCTAAAACATTTAGAGCAAAACAGAAAAAAATCAAGTTAGAACACAACCAATGACAATACACATTAGCGTTCAAAAGTTATAAACTGTACTGAGAATATAAAACTAAACAAAAAGCTCACAAACATGCATAAGAGAGTGGAAGACCAACAGTATATAGAAACATTGTACATTATATTGAGGAGGAAGTCCCAAGGGACAGGTCACTTTCCAAAGTCTACAGAGCAGTATGCTGTGAAAAAGAGACTATTAGCAGATTTGAAAGAGAGAGGAGAGAGACAGATTATTGCAGGAGTATTATAGGAGTACTGGAGGAGCAAAGAGGAATACAATGTTAATCTGGGTGACTGCATGAACATGACCTTGAATTATGAAGGGCACCTGCGAGAGCTATTTTAAAAGAGTTAGGGTTTGGGATGGATCTAACACAAAGTGGGAATTTATTCCAGGCATTTGCTACAGAGCAACTGTAGAGGAGTTTGCCTGTATTTTTATTGGGTGCATAAACTTCCAGAAGATGGTGTTGAGTGCTACTCAGGGCTCGCTTGGGAGTGTAGGGATGGATTAAGGAAGAGAGGGAGGGGCAGGAGGAGGGTTCATGTAAGAGAATGAGTCATATGAAGATGGGGATGTTAGATCTGATGATGAAATTCCAGCCACTGCAGGATTTTTAAGGCTAGGCAGTGGTGAGAGTTGTAGGGGAGGTTAGAAACAAATCTAGTAATGTATTGCAGGTTGAGTTCCAGTTTTGACACAAGGTTGGTTTGAGGGTGTGTAAGAATGGCAGCTGCATACAGCAGAGTGGGGACTAAGAAAGATTGTGCAAGGGAGAGCCTAGAAGCATTTGTGAGGAATTTTTTGGGTCTATATAGAAGGCCTAACTTTTGATGCTTCTTTTTAATGCACTGTTGAGTATGTAGATCGCACTATAGCTGGTCATCAATAATAACTCTGAGCAGTTTTGTGTGAGGTTCAGCAGAGATGATAATGTTATTTAGGGAGGATACAGTAAAGGTAGGTTTGAAATGTTGGAGAGATTTGGGGAGGAATAGGAGAAGTTTAGTTTTCTTTGGGTTGAAAAGAAGTTGGTTGGAAGTTGACCATTTTTAGACTGAGTGCAGACACTCTTGGGTAAGGGTGTGAAGATGGGAGATATTGTCAGAGCAGGAGATGATTGTAGAATTGTCGGCATACTGTATAACTGAAGAGAGTGGAGAGGAATAGTGGAGGTCATTAATAAAGATACTGAATAGTAGTGGTCCAAGGATGGAGCGTTGTGCTATCCCTGTCTGTACATGTAAGAAGGGAAAAAAACTAGATTGACATTTAACTACTTGGATTCTATTACAGAAGTAGCTGAAGAACAATGAAAGTACACAGAGACATTAAAGGTAGTTATTTTGGATAGAAGTAGTCTGTGTGAGAAAGTGCCAAAGACTTTTGAGAGGTCCAGAAACAGGCAAGAGACTAGCTTATTACTGTCATGAGAGTAGGCGACAGAGTTTGTGAAGGATGTTAAGAGTAGTAGCTGTACTGTGTTTTGGGCGAAAACAGTGCTGTGTGGGGGAAAGGAGATTTCCAAACAGAAGGTGATTGAGGAGCTGTTTATGAATGCATTTTTCTAGGATTTTTAATAGGGGAGATAAGATGGCAATAGGTCTGAAATTTGAGGGGTCAGTTGAGATTCCGCCTTTGTGTAGTGGCATGACATAAAATTTCTTCCAGATGTCAGGTACTATGTTTTCTTTGATGGAACTGTTTACTAAAATTTTAGTTTCATCTGCTCTGCCAATCAGTATTTGGAACCTATTTGCAGAAAATCCTGTACTTAGGGAAAGATGCATGCCTATAACAGCATACATCATGATATCACACATCAGTCACACAAAGGCAATCATCCGCACATCCATCAGTTCACTCCCTATCATTAGCCAGCACATTCCTGAAATCGTGATCAACAATGAAACTGTCATTAGCTAGCACTTTCCTGAAATCATGAACCACAGGACCACTGGATGAACTGCCCACCTGCAGAGGGGTGGTCCTCTTTGAAAATCAATCGATATAGAAAGAACGTATCCATTTTATCTAACACCAAGGACCCATTTTGATGGGTACTATTGTTGGACTGAATCCCAGATAGTAAAAAGAGCTAGGCAATGGCAGTCAGAAAACCCCACAAGGATCAGTTTGAAGGCTAAGAACTGACAAACACTAAGCCATAAAGGCCCAGCTCCAAAGCTATAAACAGGCAAGGATGCCTTAAGAGGAAGCACTGCAGACCCAAAGGCTGTCTCAGCAGACATGTCTGCTAATGGTTAAGCAAGCAAACAAGCACTAGAGGCAACTAGTATAACAGGAGCAGACAAGATCAAAGCTGGAGTCGGTGGCTAAAGCCATCCAATAGCATAAAGATCTCACCCATGGAGAAGGGAACTGAAACCCCTTCCTCAGGTCTTACAAGACAAAACATATGTCATCCCAAATACCAGGTCACTCTAGGCAAAGATTCTCTACCTCAGTAGAAACTGTATCCTCAGTGGTAAGGTGTCCTCATATTCCTAACAATTTCCAGTTTTCTCAAGGAACCAGGTGAAGAAGGATCTATGCAGGGACAGGATCACTTTCTCAAACAAAGTGGGAAGTGGAGAGACTGAGCTCTGCCTGTAGGGTGAAAAGGCAGCTTCCAGTTCTGATTTACGGGGCAAGTAGGAGGAGGCAAAACCACAAAGGGTGAAATTATTATCACCTGAAATCCCAAACAACAGAGCCATATTACTTCACAGTTAGCAAGTGTGCCTACTAAATGAAAAGTTCAAGACCTCAGGAGGGGGAGACTTAGACCAAATATGGCTGACTGTTTCTCATTACTGGTGTGTGTGTGTGTGTGGGGGGGGTTGGAATAAACAACAGGACTTGTTCCAACTGCTAGCACAGATGAGACCAGCAACAGGTTACCAAAACTACCGAACACCTGCAACCATGCAAACAATTAGATACAGAGTACCCATCAGTTTGTGGTCTTATTTATTTAACATTTGTTTACCAGGAAAGTCCGACTTGGAACTAAGCCAATTTTCAGCGGAGGCCCAGGGAGAGATGTTCCAGATGCATGTCTTCACAACGTGGGAGGAAACAGAAGCACCCAGAGGAAACCCACATGAATGCAGGGAGGACATGCAGACTCCATACAGAAGGCACTCCTGCCAAGAATTGAACCAGAGAACCTCTTGCTCTATGCAACAATACTACCGCTGCACCACTGCGCCATCCAATGTAGCTCAGGGGTTAGAGTACTGGGCTTGTAAACCAGGGGTTATGACTTCAAATCTCATCAAGGCCTCTGGTTATTCTTTAATCACTCTAATTTGTGTGGGGAAGTGCAGTTCATGTACTCAATTTTTAAGTGCAAATGGACGAGTAATTAGAAATTCACCCCTGGTCTGGCATTTATGTCTCTGATGGACAGAAGCAGTCAGTAAATCACTGCCTATATGAACTAAATTTCTGCATCATATTTGGGATGCATGGCTAGGCTTATAAGGACCCTAGTGGTCATTAGCAAAACATACACCTATGAACCAACAAGCAGAGTTCCTCCCCTAACCTTATTTAATCATCTTATACAGAACCACTCCCACCTAAATGCAAGTGGAAGCATTCCTGCAGCTCTCAACGTCCCAGTCAGACCCCATCTAGACATTTGGAAGGTACTGCAGACCACTGCCATAACCTGGATGGAAACTGGAACCAGTTCACCTGCCAAACAGAAGGAACAAGTTCAACTAGGTCCTGAAGAGGGCTCCCAAGTAACTAAGAGCAGTGCTATCCACTGACACACACTGACAGCCCAGCTAATATCCTGCAAAAGCAGATGTTTGTGGAATTTCGTAATTATACCTCTATGTTTTATTTCACTGTGGTTCATGCAATCACATTTTTATTTACAACATTATAGTGTTCTTCTCATGTGACTCAGGTCATGCCTGATAAGGGTAAAGCCCTGACTGATGGCAAGGGCCAAATAAGACAACTTTTCTCAGGGGACAGTTCATCCACAGACTGGAAGGAGCAAGATTTTCAAGTGTCCCAAGTGTATTCACCGCTTTCCTGAGGAGAAGAAAATGGGAGATACCTAACGCCTATAATTCTGGAGAAGGGGTCCAAAGGCAAGAATGGAGAAGAAGGGGAAATCTGTCTTACATCCAGATGGTCTTGCAACATAGGTCCATACTAATGCTCTTCTGCATGACCTTGCAGCCAAATGACATGTCACAGAAGTGTAAGCACCACAAAAGGCAATCTCATTACCTGCTGCTTAGTTCTACCAGACAGCTCACAGAAATGCAGAAAACTGTCCATCCTCAACACAGGACACAATTATACCAACACCAATGACAAAGCCTCCAAACTAGTAGTGCAAGCATTGGGGAACGCTTCTCCCTGCACCTAGGATACATGCAGGGACTTCTCTTCTCCCTAGATGAGTAAAAAGTAAACCAGCAGGGAAGCAGATCTTGTAAAAATGTTACAGAGCCTCCTAACAACCAAGAAGGCATCAAGCAGAAACCGCAGCTCCTGCCAAAAGTCAAGGGCATTTCCTGTCAAATAAAAAATCCAGAAATAAGAGTAGTAGGTTGAAAAAGTTATTTCCCAAGCTTATAAATGCAGACTCCCTTTCACAAGTGCAACACTCAGACGTGCATACCATGAAATCCTAAGATATAAACTGTTATTCATACAGAAAAAAGTGAATTTTAAAACCTGCTGTTATACAATTAAAGTATTATTGCAAGATACTCCCTCTGACATGGGGATTTACCCCCAAACCTCTGCTGCTCATGTATAGTAACTCTTTGATCACTGTACCTTACAAAACAAGTAGAGAGAACTACACAGAGGTACTACAACCCAAGCTTTAATTTAATTCAGAGGATGAAATTTATACTCTACAGAATTTCAGCAGGCACCTATAAATCAGAGCCAGGCTGACTGACACAGGCACACACTTATGTCTCCCCACCACTATCAGGTCATCCAATGCAGACAATAAACACATAAAAAAATGGGATGGTTCTGTTAGAGCAGTTTTCAAAGTGAAGGCAAGGTTTTTCTGCATCCTAGGTGTCTACACAGCAGCAGAGATCCCTCCACCAAAACAGCCTGCGACCTGGATAAGTGAGACACATAGCTGGGCCTAAGCCCCAGTGTGGCCTCAGAAAATACCTTCCTGTGTAATATGCTACCCTTGTTGCATAAGGACTAGGTGCAGCTGCAAGGAATTCTGAGCCCTTCCTGCAACCACAGAAAAGTCTGGCTTAAGATATGAAGACAAGCTCTTACTCCAGTCTTTAGGATAAAGACACTGAATTCAGTCTCCCTGAAGGTAGCAGCTTCACAGTGACAGTGTTTTCAGGTTTGTTAGACAACATTAATGAAGGTCATCTATATAAGACAGATGACCATGGTTCTGAGAGAAGATGTTTTCTCCCATACCCACTACAGACTCAAGGGGAGCAAAGAAGCCAAGTTCCAAATATCCTCCATAATGGAGGTGTCATCACATGAGCAGCCATAGGAGCTTCAGAATGCCAAAGCTCTGAATGTCTTGACAATCCCACAACCTTAATCCAACAAGGAGCCAACTGGGAAAGAAACCCTAAACTCCCAATTCAGGGATTTAAATCATGTAATAACCTACAGAAACACAAGTCAAGATCAGTATGTGTGCATAAATGAGCTAGATAGAGCATGTGCAGAGACACACGGACAAGGAAGGTAGTGTATTATAGGGAACAATCAGTGATGGGACAGGTGCTAGCATTAAACTGGAATTTCTATGGATGAAGACTCAAATCTGTGATTCCTGATTCCAGCAAGAGCCAAACAAGCACTCAATCTATCCTGTCAGTGCCATGAGTCCTGTCACAGGTTCACCCTATAACCCTTCCTCTAGCTAGGGGCCAACCAGCCCAGATAAAATGAGAGAAGAAATCATAACAAAAAAAAAAAATCAGTGTCCAGGAAAGGATGACTCATGTGACCACTCCCCATGGTCTGGCTCATGGAACTAAAAAGCAAGACAATCACATGAGAGGAAGTGGGGAGAAAACCCCATAATGCATTGCCCCATGATAGGATCTGGACTGCATCTCTCCTAAGCATCATGTTCCCCTATAAGTGGAGGATCAGAGGTGAAATGAATCCATACCTATTTGGTGAAATTTCTGATCCCCATCCCTAGAATACTCAATGTTCGTACGCTCATAGTTGATTACTAGGCTAACACTAGCTGGGGGCCATTTTAAGCCATACTTCCCAAATGTGGACCCAATAGGAAGTTACAGCCCCATCCAATCTTGCAAGCAAAATCTCAGGTAAAATTCCAACACAACAAGTAGATATTGAGGAAAAGACTACCAGTCAGTCCACCAGAAGTCTTTCATCATTCTCACATTTGGAATTTTCACCAAAGAAAAAAAGAACTTTCAAGTGCAGGAACATTTTACCAGTGATAACAAGGACTGGGATCTGAACGGTTTTGAGTGAACAAAAAAAAAATTGGTGGGTGTGTGGGCCATGTACCGAACTGCACATGATATCATGGTACATCATCATGGGTATGTGTCTGAGTATTGGAACTTCTACAGAAAGATGCAGAATATGACTGGTGAAGAGGATGAATCCAACTACAGGACCAACCAAGGGGGGGGTCTCAATATTAGATTATAGGATTTTAATATTAAGAAATGTTGAATTTAATGACTCTTGTATGCCTATGTGCTATGTTATTCTCTAGTTTTTATTTTGCTTCACTGCTCGATTTGGTACTAACTGGGTCACTGAAAACTTCTACAGCTCTGTTACGTCCCTAACTGCAATCTTTTTAAGGCAATGCTATATCCATTCTGGCCATTCAGTGTGTTCAGATACAGACTGCTCACATATCCTTTCAGGCCAAATTAAAAAAAAAACACGTAGGTTTTGTTTAATGTGTTACCCCAGTTAAAAATAAAATAAAATAAAAATAAATAAATAACTAAATAAAAGCATACTGTGAGTGGGAAACCTTATTATGGCAGTTTTCCCCATCACAGTAAACCTTTCCAAGTCTTAGACAACACTAACACTGAGTTTTTTTTCCTCATGCGGCCTCAATGAGGAGAATGTTCTTATGGCTATGCTGCATGATAATGCTTCAGTCCAGTGGAGCAGTTAATGCTATTTAGCCATGTGCTCTCTACTAAAAGTGTCATCAGGTCCTAATTTCCTCATCTGAGCAATCCAGAGAATTGTTTAGCTATAAAATTTCATTGTTGGAGTGGAAATTGTAACACAAAGTTAGTGGTTTATTTAGCAAGATGTATTACATACTCCGCATTTTATATTGGTAAAACAGAGAGACAGTTAAAGAGACGTATATATGATCATTTGTATAGTATTAGGGTCAAGGATAAAAAGAATGCTTTATACCGACATATATGTAAGAGTGGTGACAATCATCAATTAAAATTTGCCATCATTGATCAAGTCGGTATATCATCAGTTGGAGGGAATATAAAGGCCCTTTTAGCTATGAAGGAGAATAGATGGCAGATGCTTACTGATGCCACTAGATATCTGTGAATAAAGGATCATATTAGTATAAAACCTTTTTTGACTATGGTGAAGTAGCTTTTAGTAGTACATAGGCTGAATGATATTCAATATTATCAATTATACCATCATCCAACCATTACATTTTATTATTATTTTATTATTATTATTTTAACAATAGCCCACAGGATAGGTACATAATATTTGAATGTGGAATGAGTATTTGTATTTGTATTTATATTTATATTGTATTATATATTTAGTGTGCAATAATGTGAATACAAATGAATGTTATGAGTGTTTCGTACATTTATATTTTATATTTTTATATTTCGATATATATTTTTTGCATATATATTTTTTGCACATTCCATATATGGTTAATTATGTTTTGCTTTTTAAATAAGTTAGTTATGAGTTGTTGATCATGTTTACAAATTGTATAAAGAGTATTGTTTTTTTAAATGGTAATTTAGAAATTGGCGCCTAAACAGTTATTTAAATGATTCAGAACCACCTTCTAGTTGTTCTGAGGAAGTCTGATTACATCAGATGAAAGCACTTAACCTGAGTTTGTTGGTGGATTTATTTGGTAATAAATTTTATTGGTTCGAGCCGAGGAGTCTGTTACAGCATGAATGAATATGCATAATTGTGTGCGTATGTGTGTGTGTGTGTGTGTGTGTGTGTGTGTGTGTGTGTGTGTGTGTGTGTGTGATTATAGGGGGATACCTTTACCAACATGATGCACTGGCTGACACGAAGAACACAAACACCATCAGGTCTGATAACACTAGTGTGATTCAGAAACATGTTAATGAGCTGATAATGAGGTTTTTCTCACTGCGGCCATAAATGCCCCTGAATCACATTTTCTCACCAACACAGTAATTGACTAACCTGCAGTGGGCAATTAAATGAGTAGCAAGTCCTTTTCTGAAACTCAGGGAAAATGACTTACAATCACACAAATAAATCACAGAAATCTGTAAGCAAAATTCATCAAAAACTCTAAGCAGTTATAACCCATGCTAAAATACAAATTTTTCTTCACTGTGTTCTCTGTGTAACTGTAGCTTTAAATTCAAAGACCACTGAACAGGACAGTCTCTAGTCAAGGATATTAATCTGTATTCCAGTGTTTAACTCAGAATCAAATCTCACTGGCAGAAATGGAATTCCTTGATAAATGTAGAATGTGTGTGTGCTGGGGAGGCACATGTGCTTATCTATCACATTACATTTCCATGATGGATACAGCCTACACAGTCTGTTCTTTACATTCATTTAACACTGTACCTTCCCTAAAGTCTCACCTATTCCTTTCTTCATCTGAACCCATGCCAAAGTGAAGGCCTCTGTTGATTCGGTGTCCACCAACAATTTTCAGCAATTCATTCCATAGGTTCACAACCCTCTCCATGAAAAAGTACATATGCAGCTCCAGTAAGCAGTTGGTCCCTACACCTCTTCCTTCATTCATTGCTCTTCCTATTCAGAATGACCCCTTTACATCTTTTTGTCATCATCAGTTCCATCCTGACCATATCCTCCATGTCTTTTTTGGTCTGGAGTAGAAACAGCTCAGGCTCTTCCAGTCTCTGGTCTTAACCTTTCCCCTTTCTGGTGGCTTTCTTCAGGACTCCTTCTAGCAAGCTGATATCCTTTTCCTTGTACAGTATTCAAGATGTGGCCTTACTATGGCACAAGAATGTGAACGCATTACATCTTTGCTTCTGAAATATCTGTCTTTGAACATTACTACAACATTGTTTGTTAATGCCACTGCCATCTCACTCTGCCCCTGGTGGTCCAGTCCAGGTATGATCAATGTTTTAGGATCCCTTTCCTGCTCTGTCACCACTGGTTCAACTGGTTTAACTGCTCTCAGCTGATGCTATGCATCATGGTGACACTGATCGAAGTGCAGTACTTTTCTACTGTCTGCACTAAGCCTCACCAGCCACATTTCTACCCTCTTGGTCAGCTTTTATAAATCTTTATTTAGACTCTTCCCATACCTTCATTTTCAGCCAAGGGAGAAAAGCTCCACATGTTATGAATTCAAAAGATACAAAAAAAAAAAAAAAACAAACATAGATATAAATACATACTGTCGTAGTTACATTTTGCTACAACAATTACATATAAGACAGCATAATCATTTAAGGATACGAATCATTTAAATGTGCTGAGATGAAAAATATAACATTGTCATAGAAGGAAGGGGAGGATTTTGCAAAAGTAGAAACGGTGGATAGAGCAGAAATAGGGAAAAATCAAGTAGAGATCAGGTGGAGAATTTGTAATTAAAAGGAGGTGGTTGGGGTAACTTGGTAGATTGGGATTAATAAGGTGTTTAGGCTGAAAGTGAGCAGAGGAATGAATGGAAGAGATTATGTGAGTTAGATTAGTTAGGCAAGTTGTGTACAATTACAGAGCGACAGGCTGAGAAGGTGGGATTGCAGTCGTTTTTTAAATGCTAGTAGATGGGCTCTTGTTTTATTTTGAGAGGGACAGAGTTTCAAATTTTACATACATGATGGGAGTATAGAGAGTTCCCAGCAGTATTGTTAGGTTTGGACACAGAAGGTATTTGTCAGTGGAGAGCTGTGGCCTTGAGGGGGTGAGATAACTGCATAAGATCATTTAGGGAATGGCAGATGTTTGATTTATAGATCAGATCATGTATGAAGGGGAGTTGGAATTAAGTCAGATAGTGAGGAGTTCTAACCAGTGACGTTCTCTGAGGGCAGTACAATTGTGAGCTCTGCGGGGGAGATTTGCAGCAAATTTTGCAACCTTGTTGTAATATGGTTCAAGTTTTTTTTAGTTAGGTTGCTTGTAAGTGACAGAGGACTGAAGCAGAGTATAGAAGTGAGGGGAAGAAGAAGAGTGGAGGCAATCTGCTTTCTTGTATTATTGGAATACATATAACAATCTACACACACATGCATATTGCTATCTATTATTTATCTATATATGATTATGTCATGAAAGGCATAAAACTCCATAGAGAGAATTACAAATGATAGAACAAAAAGAGAGAATGAAATCACTGAATGACTCATAAGACTGACTCACAAAACATTAAATACTTTTCTCCCACTAAAAGTGTCCTGTATCACTAAACCACAGCAACTAAAGCGAGATCAAGTATAGGCTTGGTAATGATACTGCTAGGGAATGGGATTTAATAACATAATGTGCAGGGTTAGGGTCAGAGGCACGGGTAGGGGATGGATTACCATTAGGGTTACCACACGAGTAAGATGATGCCGTACCACTCCACAAGACAAAAGGACACAGAATACAGGCAACATAAAACATGCACAACCCTGGCTCTATGCCCTTACCTAATCCTTACTCTAACCTAATATAAGAACACTTGCACATTCAAAAAACTGCTATAACACAGTCTTGCTTATCTACACTATATAAAACTGAATCCAACCATTTGTGATTCACAAATAAGAACTGCAGAGGGATCTGTCACTGGGTTCTTATACAAATATTTAAGGTCAGCCATCAGGGACCTTCTAAAACCTGTCTGTTTCTTATGACCTGGCTGTTGAGTATCAGATGTACAAGAGTTGGATTGAAACTCATCCTGGAAAGCCTCGTGGACAGGTGGGACTGGGAAAGGAGTGGGGAGACCCCTTCTGAACATCAGAGATCTGCATGGATTGCCAGTCATAGTGTTTCATCATGCTCTTTATAGTCTCCCCAAAAGAAGCTTCCTCAATAGTGGAGTCAGGTGAGAGGGAGTTCCCTTTTTTGGAAGGGATTTGCCCTGGACAATGCAGCTAAGGCATAGTTAAGAGAAATGGGAGAGTTATAATCCTGCTCCTCATCAGAAGAAAAGGAAACCAGGGTAGGTTTTTGAAGAGTGGCCTGTGGCTGTGGAGACCCAAAGGAGCGAGGTTTCATGGACATAAAAACTTTGAATATGCCTTGTGAGAAATCCATCCACTCCTTCTCTCTAACTTCTGAGAGGAGATCAGATATGTAAGTCTTTTGTTTTTTTCTTTTTAGGGGTGACATCCACTTGGATGACATGAGGAATTTCAAAGCCATGTCTGACCTCTATTAGAGAGCCCTGGATCTCTTCTCTAACTAAAATTTGTGGAATACCATGTGGTCCTTCTGAAATGATGAGACATGGTTCCTCAGATGAATCTTCAGTCTGCAGGTTCTCAGGAGGCATATTGGCCTTTGACAGGGTCTCAGTAGCAGGCATCTGAATAGCACCCTGATATACAGCTGGCTCTAACCTCAGCTGGTACATCAGAGTCAGAAAGATTGGACTGTACATCCATTTGACACCTCTTAAGTTTTTTCTTCTGCAGTAGAGGGACATCTGAGGATACGGAGTCAGCCATCTTGGACTGGGCCATGTCATTAAGATGCTAGGTCGCTTGACGCAGAAGCTTGAGAAGAGTGTGGAGAGCAGAAAACCTAGATTTACTAGATTTATGGGTTTTTGGAATGAATGACTGGCAGACAGATCAAGATTTGTGATTGTGTTTTGGATCGAAACAAAAAAGACATTTGGTAAGTTCTTGTACTGAATCTGCCTGCTACACTCACGCTTATCCCTCCTAGCTGAAATCTACAACTTTAACAAAATATCATAATATAAAATGTTCAAGCCATTTCAAAACCCAGAACATTTTAAGGCCTGTCTGCCTCTGGTTCTTGATTATTTATGCAAGTTACTGTCCTCTTGGCCTTTCTTACTCTTCTGTCAAGATTCAACTGTCAGCCATGTCTGCTGTCTGCCTTTGCATCTCCCCCTTTCTTCATATGCCCAAGTTAAGCAGTTTATGAAAGGGGATTTCACATATCTATTCACCTAGAAAATAGATGGCTCCTCCTTGGAATCTTAAATTTTGGCTTGAAAAGCTTATTTTTTATTATATTTGATCCAGCTCGTCAGGCTGATTTAATAGTCTTAACATGGAACATTATTTTACTCATTGTTCTGACTTATACTAGCAGAATATCTGACTTACAAACTCTTATACAGAGTCAACTGTACCTGATTTTCCACAAGGATGGGGTTTCTTAGAGAACAAATCATTCTTTTATGCCTAAAGTGGTTTCACAGTTTACATTGAACCAGTCTATTAATCTCACTGTCTTTTCAATGACACCAAAACCAAGGTAGAAAAAAATCTCCATACACTGAATGTCCACAGGCAGCTCAAGAACTACATAGACAAAACTCAATCCTTTGAGAAAGCTGATCAGCTGTTTGTTTCCTCTGTAAGTAAGAGAAAAGGGCAGTGTCAATGCAAGCAATTCTGGACAGTTGTTTCATGTTTTTCCTTTTGTTATTCTCACTATAACAAGCCACTTCCAGGCAGGGTTAGGGGCCATCCCACCAGGGCTTTGGCTTCTTTGGTGACCGCCCAGAAAGTCCTCTGTACATAATTTTACAAACACTAGCAAATGGATTAATTTTCCAGGTTCAGAACAGGTTTTGCTAAGGCCATTCTCCTGGGGCTCCTTGAGGTTCTTAACATGGAAAAAAAACGTAAAGGGAAGTAACTCTACTCCTTTCTCAATTTCTAAGCTATTGTAATCTACCCAAATAGTTTAGGCTACTGCAATAGCTATGTAATGTTGAACACAGTACAGTTGTATAAGTAAACGTACCATAAAAGTAGATAGTTAAATAGATCACTGTTGCAGTAGCCATACTCTTCCCTCCAGCCTCTTTTTTGGTATATTTCTATTTTGACTGCCATAAAGTTACACTTGTGCTATGTTTCCTAGCATTTTTTTTCCTTTCAGGGCTACTGCCTCACTTCTTGAGAAAGAAAGCTCTAAGGTGTTTGGTGCTCTGTCTTTATATTTGCAGAACTTCACAAACTCATAACAGAGCATGTGGAGGGTGCTCGTAGGCTTTTCAAAAGCTGGCCTGTGGTAGAAGGTAGAAACCAGATAACTTAATCTACTGCAACAGTGATCATTTAGAACATCTACTGTTTTGGGAAGTTTACTTACAGAACTGTGCTTTCCTTTTGCTAGTTGGTCACCTCATTTAGGACCAGACAGCATTCTCTTTTTTTAAAGATGGTCTCCAAGAAGTTACAGCAAGATGTATTTCCAGGCATACGTAAGATTCAGTACACTGGCCACTGGATTGACTCCCACTTGAAAGGACTGCTGGATCTATGTGATAATAGCACAGGCTCAGACATATAAACTCTTCTGGGTAATTCACTCTACATTACAGAGACAATCTGCTTCAGTACGTCAACTCAATCTTGCTTAAACAGCTTGGTTCATAGTGAACCTTTATTTACATCTTACAGTGAGCATAACTGATGTATACAATTAAACACTCCATCAACGAATTGTATAAACAAGAAAGTCATCTTAGCAATAAAGTGCATCACAAACACCTTAGATGCACTTTAGCATCATTCTCTCCTTTATCCTATTAGGATACAGTGTTAAACATACAGACAGCATAGCTCTTGCTTCAACAGTTTTTCCTATCTCTGTTATAAGCCTTTATCAAGATGTGTTCCATATATAGAAAACCAACTATACAAAAAGGTGGGTTTCCATTTCAGAAGTGTAGCTGGTTCAGCCAGTACCATGGGCCAGTACTGTGAACCAGTGCCCCACCCCCTCCACTCTTAAAGTGAAGAGCAAAAAAAAAAATAAAAAAAAAATCATTTCACTCTAATAAGCCAATCTATACATTGTAAATGATCAGCTTATTACAGTTAGATCTATGCCCCCTAAAAATGGATGTTCATTCTACTGGCACACCCACCAGGTGGCCAGATGTACCTCCCCCACTTCTGTCCAGCCATTCAGATCCCATTTCTATGCCCTATTCCCAACCCTCCCTCAACTAATTTATTTTAAACTGTAGAAAACTCTTTGCTATAAATACAGCAAACAGTTGCTACACTTTGTACCTTGTCTGCATGAAGCACTGCAGTGTTTATGCTTACAGTTAAAAAAAAATCTCCTTTTTAAAAAGTAGCAAACAGTTGTTACAGTTTATACCCTGTCTGCATGCAGCGATTCGGCGCTCATGTTTTAGATTTAAAAAATCTTATTTTTAAAATTTAGCAAACTGCTTGCTACAAATCTAGCAAACAGTTGCTACAGTTTACATCCTGGCTACACAGAACCCTACAGTGCTCAGGTTTAAGTTAAAAAAAAAAAAGATTTTTTGTTACTTTTGAATTCTAGCAAACTGCTTGCTACTGTTGTCACAGTTTAGAGCACACATGGAGTGCTAAAGCCCTTAGGTTTGAATGTAAATGCAATAATGGCTTTTAAAAAATGGTGTTACATTAATGAAAGCTGAGATTGGCTGGACATGCCCTCCCAACACTTTGTACCCTGGGCAGTTGCCCCTCTCACCCTCTCCTAGCTACACTTGTTTTTCTTTTGGCTTTTCCTGATTAGGGGTCGCCACAGCGGAACTTCTGTCTGCTAATGATTGGCAGTTTTTATGGTGCCGAGGTGCCAGCCCAACGCCCAACCTTCAACAAAGGCACGCCCATTCACGCATGTCTTCTGAACGCCACTTAACTGCGAGGAGGACATTCAGACTCCACACAGAAGGCGCTCCAGCTGAGAATCGAACGGGAGAACCTCCTGCTGTGAGGCAACAATGCTACCGCTCCACCACTGCGGCTTCTTGCCTGCCCTAGCTACACTACTGTTCCATTTTTGCAGATCTCCCTGCATGAAAGTGCACAGGGTTGTACAGCTTCCCTACACTGAGACTTTGAAGCTTCTCTGATGAACTACACATTCATTCATTCATTTTCTGATACCTTCTTCCTAATAAGGGTAAACAGACATAATGCAGAAGATTCGTTCTGGATGAAACAGTTGTTTATCAGAGAATGAAGGCACACGTACACACAAACAACTACATGCAATTCTGAAGATCACCACTTCACCTGCAGCATGTCATTGGGATGTGATAGGAAACTGGAACACCCAGCAGCAACCCATACAGGCACAGACAGGACATGCAGACTCTACATAGAAGACATTTAGTAGGGGACAAAAAGGACAGCCAAGCACTGTGAGGCAGCCATGCTGACTGCTAAACCACTGTGCTGCTGTAGATGTGGCAACAAATCCCCTCAGTATCAGCAGTATTAGGGCATTTACTGAGAGTACATTTATATAATTGTAGTGAATTAATCCCACCTCCACCCTAAACTAATTATGTCTCTGTTTATGTCGGGTAGGTAGAAATTGCAGACATCAGTAGGGAGATGACAGCCAAATCACTAAATTCAGAGAGGTACAACCAAAAGTAAACAGCAGCATGCAGGAACCCCAAAGAACATAAACTCATAATGTAGAGAAGTAAATAAAAGCATTAAACTATTGAAGACAAAATGAATTTTATTAAAATTATCACAGCACTGATTATTCAGACTAGACAAATACAAGCCACAAAAGAATAAAACAGGAAAAAAACAGTGTGACAAGAGAAGCAACAACAGAAATGAAAGGGGGAAGAAGTCCTGATGCTTAGTAACAATGCACTTTTGGGGGCAGTGGAAGGGGATACAAAAGGAACAAATTAAAAAAGATTGTAGCAAACAGAAATGTAGTTAGGAACTATACGCATTGTATTATCATCATGAAGTTCACCAAGAAGCAGTTTGGGATTGAGCAGGAGTGAATTTGTCATCTGAGACAGTGCCTAATGAATAATGACGACAGCACAGTCACCATATAATTATGTAGCCTAACGAAGCTATGCCTGTCTTTATGCACAACATGTACCATATTACAGTGCAGGAGATGATTGTATTCTAGCAGTGTCAAATTCAAAATAAAGATGCTGGTGCAAAATCAATGCACACATACTCAGAAACCTCACATTTGTCTTTCAAATGAATTTGTCAATCTGTGAGATACACCCTGCCGCTCTTTAGTTACTTTTAAACCTTCTGAACCAAAAGAACTGAGAAAGTAAAGGAGTTCAATCAAGTGAAGACTAGTTGTTTCCGCATTCCTTTCAAAATTAACCTATCAGGATTTGACAGGTTTTCAGTACATAGAAATGTGAAGTAACCAAACTGAAAAGAAATGTTTTTGGTACTGCCTATTACCTTGAGGGCAGGGCACACAGCTGTGTGCATAATTCTGTAGTCTACATGTTTCCCCAAACATATGAAAAGAAAACTATAAGCCCAAGAAAACTATAAACACAAAAGAAGAGATTTCACTGGCAGAAAACATCAGTAATTTAAATGTAGTACACAGATATCACCCTGATGCCAAACTAAAATGAATACACTTATAGCCTTTAACTTTCTCAGTAGTGTACATTATGTAGCTTCTCAGGAAGCCTGGTCAAACAGGGCACTAGGTACTAGAAACAAGTTTAATCTTTTTTTTGTCATAAGTAGTCAGCTGAATAAATATTATGGTAGATAAAGGCATATATAATATATATATATATATATATATATATATATATATATATATATATATATCAATTAAAAGAAATGCCAGTGAATGACTGGAGTTTCACAAAAGTCAGAAGTCAAAATAGTTTTAACGCGTTTGGTTCACTTTTAATTCACCATGAACTTCTTCAGAATAACCATTACAAACTTAATTGCCATTTAAGTATCATTTTAAACAAACCATGTGACCTAACCGACCACTGTCTAATACACAGACATTTTTTATATATAAAATTTCTTCATAATAGAAATACCTTATATTAAAGTACTTTGTTTACTGAAAAATAAAAATATTATATATAAATACTTTATAAAAATACTGTGTTGAGAAAAACTAATTTCCACATTTGCGCTATCCAAAACACAAATTTGTGAATTTATAATCTTTGTGCTTGTAAAAAGCACTTGATGTTAATAACATCATTTAGCCCAGGAGGCTCATCTGCATTTAGCAGTATCTGCCACAAAGCTTCTTTACACTCTAGTTTGACCTTAAAATTTCCAGAAAACTGTGCATCATTGACTTTTTCAAGTACTGAAAAACTGAACTTTTTGAAATTTACACAAGACCCAGCATGTCTTGCAAGTGCATTGGACATGTCTTTCTTTTTGATAGCTAAGGTGTGTTCGTAAATACGTTTGTTCAAGGACCTGATAGTTTTGCCTATATAAAAGTGTTCACATGTGTCACACAGACCAATGTAAACCACATTTTGGGTTTTACAGGTATAATGCCCTCTACAACAAACTGCTTTTTTAAAATGTTTCAAAAAAATAGTGTTACATCCAGATATATACCTGCATTGCTTACAACAGTTACATGAAAATGTACCATGATTAGACACTTCAAAATTAGTCTGCTTACAACCTTCTAACATACTTTTGATGTTAATAGTCTTTTTGTAAGTAAATAATGGAGTCTTACTAATAATGGAACTCAAATTGTTAACCAGTTTCATTGTTCTTCCGGTTGTGACATTATCAACAAAGTAAGTGAAAAAACTAGTCTGTTAGTTACGGACACAGTTTCATCTTCTAAAAAATATATTTTTAATTTGGAAAAACTGTGTACAAAGTGTATTTCTTTACAACATGAGATCTTTTATCTAGAGGAGTGTGTGCGTTCAAAATGTGTGCCGTTGGGACTCCGAACCTTCAAATTTCCTAATTGTGTAGTGGAGGGTGACAACTTGTACAAACAGTTAGTTGAATTATTCAACAATACTGGCATAGCTTTTATGAATGCATTAATTGAGCACTACAAAGTCGAACTAGAGGCGCTAAAGGGACAAACTGAACATTTGGACGCCAACATCAGGGCATCTGAGGCATTTGATACTTTGGCTTCTCTTTATTTTGGCATTAATGCCAAATTGGACAGACACCGTGCTTCCATCGTTGAAAGGAAGCATAGAAAGTTAAAGAGAGATTTATTAGCGTATCATAACAATGTGGCATATCCTTTGAAAAAGAAAAAAGGATATAATGCAAGGTCAGTGCCTGTTTCTGATGTAGAGAATTCATTAGGCAATAATAGTGACAATTCACTCAATAACGAGAATGATATACAAGTTCATTCAAGGACTTCCAATGACAGTAACAATAATCAGAATGGAACTATGTCCACAGATACTGTAAAATCTAATACATCCTTTGTACAAGGTGTTTCCTCTGGAAATAAATCAGGTCCTTTTTTAATGGGCAAAGTAGAGAACACCAAAACACTGAGATGGTCTGGAAAGGTCCAGACAAGGAACAAAGGAAGGGGCAAGAACCGCAAAAAGAACTAAATTACAGTATTACAGTTTTTAATTTAACTGATGACCTTTGCCTTTTGAGGTCATTTATGCGCTTCAAAAGGGTTTCTCCTTTGTTCCTACTAATAATGTGGACATTTCCAGACTTATTGTTGATTTAAAATTATATCTTCGAAAATTAAAGTATATTTTCGATGGTATAACTAAAATTGAGTATGGTGAGGATAGTTGTAAGAGAAAAAGTACATTTAACCCTCTGTTGAATTCCACTCTGATGGTATTTGGTAAGTTGTGTGAGCATGATATCAGGAAACTAAAAAAGTACAAACGTTACAATGGGCCTAACTTAACTGAAGGTGAACTCCAAGCTTTGAATTATGTGGCCCACAAAAAAGAATGGCGCATAATGAAAGCTGATAAAGGGGGCACATTAGTTATAATGAAGTCCATTGATTACAGTGTAGCTATGAATTCTCTGTTGAATGACGACAACTGTTATAAGATAGTTACTAAAGAATATATTAATAAGAGTTTTCACATAGTGGATATTTCTCTTTTTGATTTATTCACTCAGGGTAATATCGATAACACAGTTTATGATTTTTTGAATACTGAAAATCCAAAACTGGCTACAATCTTCGGTATTCCCAATCTGCACAAGCAAAGTGAGGATATACCTTTTAGACCCATAGTTTCAGCTAGTTTTTCAAAAACGGAGTCTATTTCGATATGGTTGGATAAGTGTTTGAACCCTATAGTTCAAAAGACCAAGTCGTATTTAAGAGATTCTTGGCATTTGCTGGAGCTTTTGGGTCAATATTTTGTAAAAGATACAGCATTTAGTTTTGCTTCTTTAGATGTAACATCATTATATACTTGTATTGACCAGACATTAGGGGTGGAATTCTTAAGGGAATATTTAAGTAAGCAAACTGACATGGAAAATAATTTGGTCAGTACTATATGTACTTTAATGGACATAGTTCTAGAAAATAACTTTTTCACTTTTGAAGACACTTACTTTCAACAAATTTCAGGTGTTAATATGATATGATTAAAACACTGCAGAACTCACCACCAGTGCTGGAATACACCTTTATTAACGAACAGAACAACAGATAAGTGCTTTCACTGCAAATTTCAGGTGTTGCAATGGGGCCCAGAGTTGCGCCCAGTTTTGCCAATATTGTGATGGCTATGTGGGAAATTAAGTTTTTATATTCACATCCATTAACTAAGAACATTTTATTCTACAAGAGATACATAGATGATTTGTTTTTCTTGTGGAGTGGAGATTTCAATTCTTTTCAGAACTTTGTGGATTATTTAAACAAATCTACAAACTTCCTGAGGTTCACTATTGGCCATTTTGGGGAAGACATCAATTTTTTGGACCTACATTTAAGTTTAAGTGGTGACAAGACTTGCTTTGAAAGTCACATTTTTAGGAAGTCCACTTTTGTTAATCAATACCTACACCACGACAGTTTACATCCTGATTTTATGAAACGTGGTGTAGTTAAAGTACAATTTATTAGATTAAGTAGATTAACAAGTAGGGATGATATGTTCTTTAATGAGGTGGAAAAATTGAACAATTTTTTCAAAGAAAGAGGTTACGACAGCATATGGTTAGACAACATTCTGAGGGAGGTGGTTGTTCTAAGGAATGACAAGGCAAAGCCTATTTTACATCAAGGTATAATAGCTCACAGTATAATCGAAAATAGTGAGGTCAAAATTAGTAGTCTGTACAAGTTGGCATTTCCTATTCCCATCTCTAATCAGATGGGTTTTATTAAGAAAATCATGTCTAACAATTGGAAAGTTGTATTACGTAACAACGATTTGAGTTCCATTATTGGTAAGACTCCATTATTTACTTACAAAAAGACTATTAACATCAAAAGTATGTTAGAAGGTTGTAAGCAGACTAATTTTGAAGTGT